>NC_092525.1:6710775-6993266 GCF_037038585.1 Patagioenas fasciata | reverse complement strand
TTCCACTGTCTCGTGGCCCGCGTTTCAATGTACATTAGATGGCTTCCTGGGCCTTGGATTTTAAGTAATGGTCCGTCACAAGTTTGTTTTTCTTGTCCTTAACAGGCAGCTTTGAGAGCTCTCTAAGGAAAAGTGATATCTTTTTACCTTGTTACTGCTCTTTCCATGTTACGAGCAGCCACCCTCTTTATGATCAGTCTCATGCTTTTCTTCCTTTCTTGCCCAGGTTCAGAATACCAGGAATTCCAAGCTTCAAGTTTCCTGTGGAACATTGCGGGAGACCTTGATAACGTGGCAATGAGGGAGGTGATGAAGAGAAACAATACCTGTTCCTTTCCCATTTCAAGACGTTGTTTTTTACCTTCCTGGTAGCTGTGAGATGATTTGCAATCTTGCGCTAGCATCTGCCTGAAAGAGAACACGGACCCTTTGGGTGCCTCCTCAAGAAATACTTGCTCTATGGTTCTGGCGATGTCCAGGCTTCAAGGGTGGGGTATAGGGGAGTGTAAATCTTAGGGGGCCTCCCGGGATGTCTGCAGGTTTGGGTGACCCGTGGCTGGGACGGGGACGCCGAGGTTGTCAATCTTGCCCTGAATCTCTCGCTCCCTCTCTTGCAGCACCCGAGACCGAATGGAGGAGCAAGTGTACGGGAAGTTCCTGCGCCACGCCACAGATCACATTTATCGCTCTCGCCCTGAGAGACCCGGAGAACCAAACCGTTCCCATCGTGCCTTGAAGCAGCCTCTGCTCACGCGCTTCTCCCAGGGAGAAGGCAGAATGGCAGTAGCTCGCCACGTTATACCACAGGGTGCACACTCTGCAGCTTTCAAGCCCAGCTCTGCGTTAGCTCACCCCTGCAATTTTGCACCGCCCACGCAAATTTGAGTTGTCGCTGGTTGTTGCAGCGTTTGGCTTTGGTGAGGACAGCGTGTGTTTGTCAGCAGTTGGTGTAGGGTGGAATCTTGAGGAGAAAGTGATATTTCCGTGCCAGAACTGGTTGGTGTTTGCATGGTATTGTGGTAGTTGTTCCCACAGGTGATCAGTGCTGGAGTGTTATTGCAGCATGAGGGGATTTTGAAGGCTTGTCTGTGAGATGCACTAGAGGCAGCAGTTGCAAACGAAAGGCTGAGGTGTGGAGAGTTTGTCGGTGGGTTTTGGACAGTTGTCAGTTGAAGAGTTGGTTGTTTGCAGGTGAGGTGTAGAGCAGAGGGTGAAGCTGACTTTGCCTGGGCGGCGCAACTGGATGGGTGTGCAGAGCTGAGGAGAGCGGGCTTCTGCGGGTGACCCTAAAGCTGGAGAACCAGCCAGCGGCAGCTCCAGACAGTCCCGCTGCCGAGCTTGGCCGTGTAGGGCCAGTGCCCTGGGGCACAGGGAGTGTGACCCTCCGCAAGCACCAAACAGCAGGTGAGGACTGTGGGGATTTGTACTGAGCTATGATATCTCTAAGGCATGTGCGAGGGGCCGGGGCCAAGGCAAGGTGGGCTCGTTGTGGGGTGTGGGGAGGTGTCAGCCCCCGGACTCAGCCCCTGTCTGATTGTAGTGCCCTTGGGCTGGTGTAGCTCAGTCCTCTGTGTGTTTCTCTTCAGGTGGAGCAGCGTGCAAAGGAAAAGCAAGGAAGGAGAGGAAGGTGGTGAACCTATGACGAAGAGTGTAGCGAATCTGGCGTGGACTCACGGTAAGGTGCCATGAGAGACATTTATTACAAACTCAGGTTTGCATTTATACTCGCTATGATGCTTGCTCAAGCATTTGCTCTTTAGCTAAGTTAGACATGACATGAGTGATGTAACTGCCATATACGCATTTTTTTCTATAGTAAGCTGTCCCTCTGTCCCTGATGTATCAGTCCTGTATCCTGTATCTTAGTAGTCATAATTTTTCCCCAAGTAGATGAATATTTGCAAGCAGCTTTATCTCCAGTCGTTACCTGTTCATATAATTCTCATTCATCTTTGTGCCATGTCTCCAACTGAAATGTACCAGTTGTAGGAAAGTCTAGCACATGATTAGCAATCCATTGTAATAAACTCACCAATCAGACCCCTGATACATCCTGATTTTGCGTTTGTAGCGCATGTTGAAGGACATCCAGGGTTTGTCTTTGCTTAAGGGATAACTTCCCTCCCATGGTTCCCAATCGCTCACCTTTCGTTGGTGGTGGGCGCGCACTGTCCTGGTTCCCGGTCCTGTTTCCTGGTTCGATTGGGCTTCGCTACCAGAGCGGCTACTGCCTTTATAGGCACGCTGAAAGTCCCTGTTCCAGGGCGCCATTTGTAGCGAATGCGGTACGGACTCTCTTTTAAGGTGCAATGAGAGATGTTTATTACAAATTCAGGCTTGCGTTTATACTCGCTATGATGCTTGCTCAAGCATTTGTTGATTAGCTAAGTTAGTCATTACATAAGTGATGTGTTTTGTGTTCCCACCAAAGTCACTGCCATCAACACCTTTTTTGTCTATCACAAGCTGTCCCTCTGTCCTTGATGCATCAATCCTGTATCAACTCCTCTGTCCTTGATGTATCACATAGCATACAGTCCTTTGTTCTTGTATTTTTCCACTAATGCTTGTTCTCATGCTGTTGACTCTTGCAGTTTCTCATGTGCCCGGTCTTCCGTGTACTGACACAGAAGAGCGATCACGAAAGAGGATTGGAGCGCACCTGTGAGTCAAGCAGAGTCAAGAAAGAAGATGACAGTGGTGGACCTGTGAGTGAGGAGGGGACAAAAGAGGAGAAAGGTGATGGAGCTACGAGTCAAGAGTGAGGAGGAAGATGGGCAGGCTGAGCCAGCGAGAAGGAGAATGTATCCTTAAGCACAGGGAACGATCTGTGATTAGTGCGTCCCCCTCCCACCCCTAGAAACCGTGCTCGGGGGTAAAGTGGTAAAATGGGAGCAGGGGCTGTTGGCTGTGTTTTGGGAGGTGGGGGTGGTGAGCAGGGGCTGGGCTCTTGGACTTGGGAGCAGTTAAGGGAGCAGGGTGGTCATCCCTTGGGAGGTGTCTGTCTGCCAGCAGGTAAAGGAGGGGGAAGAGGATCCTGCCGGGGTGAGGGCCTGGCCAGCTCTCCACTCCCAGGGCTCTTGATGCTGGTGTGGTGTGTTGCTGTAAGTGCCAGGGGTGACTGGCAAAGAAAGTCTTTGTGGGGTGCATGCTGGGAAACTGTGCTGCTACGGAGGGGCTGGGTTGGTGGGAAGGCCTGTGCGGGGGGCCGGGGCCAAGGCAAGGTGGCCTTGTGGTGGGGTGTGGGGATGCGTCAGCGACCGGACTCGCCCCCTCGTGTGACTGTACGGGCCTGGGGTGGGTATATTTTTGTTTTCTGTGCATCTCTGTTCGGGTGGAGCAGCTCGCAAAGGTGAAAGCAAGAAAGAAGAGGAAGATGGTGAACCTACGAGGAAGAGTGATCAAGAAAGAGGATTGGAGTGCATCTGCAAGTCAACAGGGATCAAGAAAGAAGATGACGGTGGTAGACCTGCGAGTCAGGAGGGATCAAGAAAGAAGAGGAGGAAGGTGGTTGACCTACGAGGAAGAGCGATCAAGAAAGAGGATTGGAGTGCATCTGCAAGGCAACAGGGATCAAGAAAGAAGATGACGGTGGTAGACCTGCGAGTCAGGAGGGATCAAGAAAGAAGAGGAGGAAGGTGATGGAGCTGCGAGTCAGGAGTGAGGAGGAAGAAAATGTCCCCCTTGGGACAGGGACCTCCCTGTAATCAGGACTGCGCCCTCCCACCCCTGGAAACTGCTCAGGGGCCCAGACATCCATGGGAAGGTTGTGTCTGACAACACGAGCCAGGTCTTCAGCACTGGCTGCTGTTCAGGTGGGACCAGGGGCTGCTGGTGGGGTTTCGGGAGGCGGGGTGGGTGAGTAGAGGCTGGGCTTTTGTACTCATGAGTGGTTGAGAGAGAGGGCTGGACACCTCTTGGGAGGTGTCTTGTCTGTCTGCCATCAGCTAAAGGAGGGGGAAGAGGATCCTGCCGGGGTGAGGGCCTGGCCAGCTCTCCACTCCCAGGGCTCTTGATGCTGATGTGGTGTGTTGCTGTAAGTGCCAGGGGTGACTGTCAAAGAAAGTCTTTGTGGGGTGCATGCTGGGAAACTGTGCTGCTACGGAGGGGCTGGGTTGGTGGGAAGGCCTGTGCGGGGGGCCGGGGCCAAGGCAAGGTGGGCTTGCTGTGGGATGTGGGGATGCGTCAGCGACCGGACTCACCCCCTATGTGACTGTACGGGCTTGGGGTGGGTGTATTTATTTCTGTCTTCAGGGCATTTCGGTTTGGGTGGAGCAGCTCACAAAGGCGAAAGCAAGAAAGGAAAGTAAGGTTGTGAACTTACGAGAAAGAGTGATCAAGAAAGAGGATTTGAGTTCATCCGGGAGTCGAGGGATCAAGAAAGAAGAGGAGGAAGGTGATGGACGTGCATATTGAAAATGAGAGGGAAGATGGGCAACCTGAAGCATGGAGCAAGGGAATGTCTCCTAGAACAAAGGGACCTTTCTGTAATCAGAGATCCCCCCTCCTACCCTACAAACTGAACAAAGAGGACTGCGAGAGGGAGCGCTCTGACAGGACAAGAGGTATCAGTAAATCTGGCAAGAGGACAGTGGGGGAAGCGCTCTGGCGGATCAACAAGTCTCAATATATGTGGCAAGAGGATGATGGGGGAGAGTTCACCAGTGGTTCAAAAGTCACCCAGAAAAAGGGGAAGAGGATGTCAAGGGGGGAGCGCTCTGGTCGATCACAAGACTCTCCTAAAAAACACAACAGGATGGTGGTGGGGGGGAATGTCCTATATGGGACAAGGGGTCCCGAGAAATCCAGCAAGAGGATGGTGGGGGGGAGCACTCCAGCAGACCAAGAATATACTAAGGAAAGGCAAAAGGACGGCAGGAGGAGAGACCCAGTGGGTCAAGAGGTACCGAGAAATCCAGCAAGAGGACGACAGGGAGGAGCTCTTTAGCAGGCCAAAATCCCACTGAGGAAAGGCAAGAGGACAGCGGGGGAGAGCGCTCCAGTTCTTCAAGTGACTTCCCAGGCAGAAGGCAGGAGCATGGTGGGGCAGGACTGCGGCAGGTCAAGAATTCTCAGTCTGGCAATAGGATGGCGGGGAGGAGCGTTCCAGCGGGAGAAGAGCGCCCTGACTAGAGGCAAGACAAGGGTGAGGGAGAGCGCTCGGATGTGTGAAGAAGACTCCCCCAAAAAAGTGCAAGAGGAAGGCCAGGGGGAGAGCAATCCAGCAGATCAGGAAGTCTCAATAAATGCGGTAAGAGGATGGCGGGTGGGAGCCCCCCCAGTGGTCCAAGAGATCCCAAGAAATCCAGCAAGAGGACGGCAAGGGGGAGCGCTCCAGCAGATCAGGAGATCTCGATAAATGCGGTTAGAGGATGGTGGGTGGGAGCCCCACAGTTGTTTAAGGCATCCCAAGAAATCCAGCAAAAGGACGGCGAGGGGGAACGCTCTGGCAGATCAGGACGTCTCAATAAATGCGGTAAGAGGATGGCGGGTGGGAGCCCCCCAGTGGTTCAAAATGTCCCAAGATATCCAGGAAGAGAACTGTGAGGGGGAGCGCTCCGGCAGGTCAAGCGATGTCAACAAATCCAGCAAGACAATGGTGGAGAACGCTCCGGTGAGTCACAAGACTCCACCAAAAAAGGCAAGAGAATGGTTAGAGGATGGTAACAGGCAGCTTTGAGAGCACTCTGGTGGATCAAGAAGCACCCAGGAAAAGGGGAAGAGGATGGTGGGGGGAAACGGCCTGGTTGATCACAAGACTCCCCCAAAAACCACAAGAGGGTGGCAGGGGGAACGCCCTAAGGGGTCAAGAGGTTCCAAGAAATCCAGCAGGAGGACGGCGAGGGGGAGCGCTCCAGCAGGCTGAGATTGTACTAAAGAAAGGCCAAAGGACAGCAGGAGGAGAGACCCAGTGGGTCAAGAGGTCCCAAGAAATCCAGTGAGAGGACAACAGGGAGGAGTGCTCTGGCAGGCCAAAATCTCAGTGAAGAAAGGCAAGAGGACAGCAGGGGGGAGTGCTCCAGTTCTTCAAGTGACTTCCCAGGTAGAAGGCAGAAGGACGGTGGGGTAGCGCTGGGACAGGTCGAGAATTCTCAATCTGGCAATAGGACAGCAGGGAGGAGCATCCAGCGGGACAGGAGCGCCCTGAAAATAGGCAAGACAAGGGTGAGTGAGAGCACTCCGAGATGTCAAGAAGTGTCAAAAAATCTGGTAAAGGATGGCAGGGGGGAGTGCTGTGGATATTCAAGAGACTCCCCAGTAAAAGGCAAGAGGACGGCGCGGGGAAGTGCTCCAGCACGTCAAGATCGCACTGAAGAAAGGCAAGGTCCCAGTGGGGGGGAGCATTTCCGTTGTTCCACTGGTTCAAAAGGTCCCAAGAAATCCAACAAGAGAACTGCGAGGGGGAGCGCTCTGGCAAGTCAAGCGGTGTCAATAACCCCAGCAAGGCAACGGCGGAGAGCGCTCTGGTGAGTCACGAGACTCCCCTGCAAAGGACGAGAGGATGGTGGAGGGGAGCCCACCAGTGGTTCAAGCAGCACCCAGGAAAAGGGGAGGAGGCTGACGAGGGGCAGGCCTCTGGCGGGCCAAGATCGCTGAGGGAAGGTGCGGGGGAGCTTGCTGGTGGCTCAAGAGACCTCTAGAAAAAGGTAAGAGGGCGGCGGGGGGTGGGAGGGCGCCTCAGCTGGTGAAGAGGAACCCCGAAAACAAGGCAAGAGAATGTTGGTGGGGGGAGCGCTCCGGCGGTTCCAGAGGCTACCCGAGATCCGCTCAGACGGCAGCGGGTAACGCGGCAGCTCAGCGTCAATCAAAGAAGAACAGGAAGGCGGTTGACCTGCAATTCCAGAGCGAGGAGGAAGACTGGCAACCCGAACGAGGAGCAGCAGAACTTGGCATGGCCTCTGAAATCCTCCTTTAATCTGGGCTCAGGTAAGCTGGAAGCAGGGGACATAGGCTGGGGTTTGGGAGGTGGGCAGGTGAGAAATGATCCGCGTTTTTGATCTGCTGAGTGACTGAAGCGCCTGGGAGTTCATTTGGAGTCGTTGCCTTACTTGATTTTACACTGACTTTTGCATTATATTTTAATGACGTAGAATTTTCCGTTTTGACATCGAAACCTAAACTTCTTTGGAAATTCATCCTCTGTCCCTTCAGTCTCAGCTCGTGGCACTTCCACTGTCTCGTGGCCCGCGTTTCAATGTACATTAGATCGCTTCCTGGGCCTTGGATTTTAAGTAATGGTCCGTCACAAGTTTGTTTTTCTTGTCCTTAACAGGCAGCTTTGAGAGCTCTCTAAGGAAAAGTGATATCTTTTTACCTTGTTACTGCTCTTTCCATGTTACGAGCAGCCACCCTCTTTATGATCAGTCTCATGCTTTTCTTCCTTTCTTGCCCAGGTTCAGAATACCAGGAATTCCAAGCTTCAAGTTTCCTGTGGAACATTGCGGGAGACCTTGATAACGTGGCAATGAGGGAGGTGATGAAGAGAAACAATACCTGTTCCTTTCCCATTTCAAGACGTTATTTTTTACCTTCCTGGTAGCTGTGAGATGATTTGCAATCTTGCGCTAGCATCTGCCTGAAAGAGAACACGGACCCTTTGGGTGCCTCCTCAAGAAATACTTGCTCTATGGTTCTGGCGATGTCCAGGCTTCAAGGGTGGGGCATAGGGGAGTGTAAATCTTAGGGGGCCTCCCGGGATGTCTGCAGGTTTGGGTGACCCGTGGCTGGGACGGGGACGCCGAGGTTGTCAATCTTGCCCTGAATCTCTCGCTCCCTCTCTTGCAGCACCCGAGACCGAATGGAGGAGCAAGTGTACGGGAAGTTCCTGCGCCACGACACAGATCACATTTATCGCTCTCGCCCTGGGAGACCCGGAGAACCAAACCGTTCCCATCGTGCCTTGAAGCAGCCTCTGCTCACGCGCTTCTCCCAGGGAGAAGGCAGAATGGCAGTAGCTCGCCACGTTATACCACAGGGTGCACACTCTGCAGCTTTCAAGCCCAGCTCTGCGTTAGCTCACCCCTGCAATTTTGCACCGCCCACGCAAATTTGAGTTGTCGCTGGTTGTTGCAGCGTTTGGCTTTGGTGAGGACAGCGTGTGTTTGTCAGCAGTTGGTGTAGGGTGGAATCTTGAGGAGAAAGTGATATTTCCGTGCCAGAACTGGTTGGTGTTTGCATGGTATTGTGGTAGTTGTTCCCGCAGGTGATCAGTGCTGGAGTGTTATTGCAGGATGAGGGGATTTTGAAGGCTTGTCTGTGAGATGCACTAGAGGCAGCAGTTGCAAACGAAAGGCTGAGGTGTGGAGAGTTTGTCGGTGGGTTTTGGACAGTTGTCAGTTGAAGAGTTGGTTGTTTGCAGGTGAGGTGTAGAGCAGAGGGTGAAGCTGACTTTGCCTGGGCGGCGCAACTGGATGGGTGTGCAGAGCTGAGGAGAGCGGGCTTCTGCGGGTGACCCTAAAGCTGGAGAACCAGCCAGCGGCAGCTCCAGACAGTCCCGCTGCCGAGCTTGGCCGTGTAGGGCCAGTGCCCTGGGGCACAGGGAGTGTGACCCTCCGCAAGCACCAAACAGCAGGTGAGGACTGTGGGGATTTGTACTGAGCTATGATATCTCTAAGGCATGTGCGAGGGGCCGGGGCCAAGGCAAGGTGGGCTCGTTGTGGGGTGTGGGGAGGTGTCAGCCCCCGGACTCAGCCCCTGTCTGATTGTAGTGCCCTTGGGCTGGTGTAGCTCAGTCCTCTGTGTGTTTCTCTTCAGGTGGAGCAGCGTGCAAAGGAAAAGCAAGGAAGGAGAGGAAGGTGGTGAACCTATGAGGAAGAGTGTAGCGAATCTGGCGTGGACTCACGGTAAGGTGCCATGAGAGACATTTATTACAAACTCAGGTTTGCATTTATACTCGCTATGATGCTTGCTCAAGCATTTGCTCTTTAGCTAAGTTAGACATGACATGAGCGATGTAACTGCCATATACGCATTTTTTTCTATAGTAAGCTGTCCCTCTGTCCCTGATGTATCAGTCCTGTATCCTGTATCTTAGTAGTCATAATTTTTCCCCAAGTAGATGAATATTTGCAAGCAGCTTTATCTCCAGTCGTTACCTGTTCATATAATTCTCATTCATCTTTGTGCCATGTCTCCAACTGAAATGTACCAGTTGTAGGAAAGTCTAGCACATGATTAGCAATCCATTGTAATAAACTCACCAATCAGACCCCTGATACATCCTGATTTTGCGTTTGTAGCGCATGTTGAAGGACATCCAGGGTTTGTCTTTGCTTAAGGGATAACTTCCCTCCCATGGTTCCCAATCGCTCACCTTTCGTTGGTGGTGGGCGCGCACTGTCCTGGTTCCCGGTCCTGTTTCCTGGTTCGATTGGGCTTCGCTACCAGAGCGGCTACTGCCTTTATAGGCACGCTGAAAGTCCCTGTTCCAGGGCGCCATTTGTAGCGAATGCGGTACGGACTCTCTTTTAAGGTGCAATGAGAGATGTTTATTACAAATTCAGGCTTGCGTTTATACTCGCTATGATGCTTGCTCAAGCATTTGTTGATTAGCTAAGTTAGTCATTACATAAGTGATGTGTTTTGTGTTCCCACCAAAGTCACTGCCATAAACACCTTTTTTGTCTATCACAAGCTGTCCCTCTGTCCTTGATGCATCAATCCTGTATCAACTCCTCTTTCCTTGATGTATCACATAGCATACAGTCCTTTGTTCTTGTATTTTTCCACTAATGCTTGTTCTCATGCTGTTGACTCTTGCAGTTTCTCATGTGCCCGGTCTTCCGTGTACTGACACAGAAGAGCGATCACGAAAGAGGATTGGAGCGCACCTGTGAGTCAAGCAGAGTCAAGAAAGAAGATGACAGTGGTGGACCTGTGAGTGAGGAGGGGACAAAAGAGGAGAAAGGTGATGGAGCTACGAGTCAAGAGTGAGGAGGAAGATGGGCAGGCTGAGCCAGCGAGAAGGAGAATGTATCCTTAAGCACAGGGAACGATCTGTGATTAGTGCGTCCCCCTCCCACCCCTAGAAACCGTGCTCGGGGGTAAAGTGGTAAAATGGGAGCAGGGGCTGTTGGCTGTGTTTTGGGAGGTGGGGGTGGTGAGCAGGGGCTGGGCTCTTGGACTTGGGAGCAGTTAAGGGAGCAGGGTGGTCATCCCTTGGGAGGTGTCTGTCTGCCAGCAGGTAAAGGAGGGGGAAGAGGATCCTGCCGGGGTGAGGGCCTGGCCAGCTCTCCACTCCCAGGGCTCTTGATGCTGGTGTGGTGTGTTGCTGTAAGTGCCAGGGGTGACTGGCAAAGAAAGTCTTTGTGGGGTGCATGCTGGGAAACTGTGCTGCTACGGAGGGGCTGGGTTGGTGGGAAGGCCTGTGCGGGGGGCCGGGGCCAAGGCAAGGTGGCCTTGTGGTGGGGTGTGGGGATGCGTCAGCGACCGGACTCGCCCCCTCGTGTGACTGTACGGGCCTGGGGTGGGTATATTTTTGTTTTCTGTGCATCTCTGTTCGGGTGGAGCAGCTCGCAAAGGCGAAAGCAAGAAAGAAGAGGAAGGTGGTGAACCTACGAGGAAGAGCGATCAAGAAAGAGGATTGGAGTGCATCTGCAAGTCAACAGGGATCAAGAAAGAAGATGACGGTGGTAGAGCTGCGAGTCAGGAGGGATCAAGAAAGAAGAGGAGGAAGGTGATGGAGCTGCGAGTCAGGAGTGAGGAGGAAGAAAATGTCCCCCTTGGGACAGGGACCTCCCTGTAATCAGGACTGCGCCCTCCCACCCCTGGAAACTGCTCAGGGGCCCAGACATCCATGGGAAGGTTGTGTCCGACAACACGAGCCAGATCTTCAGCACTGGCTGCTGTTCAGCTGGGACCAGGGGCTGCTGGTGGGGTTTTGGGAGGCGGGGTGGGTGAGTAGAGGCTGGGCTTTTGTACTCGTGAGTGGTTGAGAGAGAGGGCTGGACACCTCTTGGGAGGTGTCTTGTCTGTCTGCCATCAGCTAAAGGAGGGGGAAGAGGATCCTGCCGGGGTGAGGGCCTGGCCAGCTCTCCACTCCCAGGGCTCTTGATGCTGATGTGGTGTGTTGCTGTAAGTGCCAGGGGTGACTGGCAAAGAAAGTCTTTGTGGGGTGCATGCTGGGAAACTGTGCTGCTACGGAGGGGCTGGGTTGGTGGGAAGGCCTGTGCGGGGGGCCGGGGCCAAGGCAAGGTGGGCTTGCCGTGGGATGTGGGGATGCGTCAGCGACCGGACTCACCCCCTATGTGACTGTACGGGCTTGGGGTGGGTGTATTTCTGTCTTCAGGGCATTTCGGTTTGGGTGGAGCAGCTCACAAAGGCGAAAGCAAGAAAGGAAAGTAAGGTTGTGAACTTACGAGAAAGAGTGATCAAGAAAGAGGATTTGAGTTCATCCGGGAGTCGAGGGATCGAGAAAGAAGAGGAGGAAGGTGATGGACGTGCATATTGAAAATGAGAGGGAAGATGGGCAACCTGAAGCATGGAGCAAGGGAATGTCTCCTAGAACAAAGGGACCTTTCTGTAATCAGAGATCCCCCCTCCTACCCTACAAACTGAACAAAGAGGACTGCGAGAGGGAGCGCTCTGACAGGACAAGAGGTATCAGTAAATCTGGCAAGAGGACAGTGGGGGAAGCGCTCTGGCGGATCAACAAGTCTCAATATATGTGGCAAGAGGATGATGGGGGAGAGTTCACCAGTGGTTCAAAAGTCACCCAGAAAAAGGGGAAGAGGATGTCAAGGGGGGAGCGCTCTGGTCGATCACAAGACTCTCCTAAAAAACACAAAGGGATGGTGGTGGGGGGGAATGTCCTATATGGGACAAGGGGTCCCGAGAAATCCAGCAAGAGGATGGTGGGGGGGAGCACTCCAGCAGACCAAGAATGTACTAAGGAAAGGCAAAAGGACGGCAGGAGGAGAGACCCAGTGGGTCAAGAGGTACCGAGAAATCCAGCAAGAGGACGACAGGGAGGAGCTCTTTAGCAGGCCAAAATCCCACTGAGGAAAGGCAAGAGGACAGCGGGGGAGAGCGCTCCAGTTCTTCAAGTGACTTCCCAGGCAGAAGGCAGGAGCATGGCGGGGCAGGACTGCGGCAGGTCAAGAATTCTCAGTCTGGCAATAGGATGGCGGGGAGGAGCGTTCCAGCGGGAGAAGAGCGCCCTGACTAGAGGCAAGACAAGGGTGAGGGAGAGCACTCGGACGTGTCAAGAAGACTCCCCCAAAAAGTGCAAGAGGAAGGCCGGTGGGGAGAGCAATCCAGCAGATCAGGAAGTCTCAATAAATGCGGTAAGAAGGTGGCAGGTGGGAGCTCCCCAGTGGTTCAAGAGGTCCCAAGATATCCAGCAAGAGAACTGTGAGGGAGAGCGCTCCAACAGGTCAAGCGGTGTCAAGAAATCCAGCAAGACAATGGTGGAAAACGCTCCGGTGAGTCACAAGATTCCCCCAAAAAAAGGCAAGAGAATGGTGCAGGGGAGCACTCTGGTGGATCAAGAAGCACTCAGGAAAAGGGGAAGAAGATGGTGGGGGGGAGCACTCTGGTTGGTCACAAGACTCCCCCAGAAAACACAAGAGGGTGGCAGGGGGAACGCCCTAATGGGTCAAGAGGACCCAAGAAATCCAGCAAGAGGACGGCGAGGGGGAGCGCTCCAGCAGATCAGGAAGTCTCGATAAATGCGGTAAGAGGATGGCGGGTGGGAGCCCCCCCAGTGGTTCAAGAGATCCCAAGAAATCCAGCAAGAGGACGGCAAGGGGGAGCGCTCTGGCAGATCAGGACGTCTCAATAAATGCGGTAAAGGGATGGTGGGTGGGAGCCCCCCAGTGGTTCACAAGGTTCCAGGAAATCCAGCAAGAGGACGGCGTGGGGGAGCGCTGTGGCAGATGAAGAACCCTCAGTACATCTGGCAAGAGGACGGTGAGGGGGTGCTCTGATGGGTCAAGGTTGCTCTGAAAAAAGCCCAAGAGGGTGGTAAGGAGAAGCTCACCGGTGATTCACGAATCACCCAGAAAAAAGGGAAGAGGACAGTGCGGGGGAGCTCTTCAGTTGTTGAAGAGAATCCCCAGAAAAAGGCAGGAGGATGATGAGGGGGAACACTCTGGCGGGTCAAGAAGTCTCAATAAGTCCGGCAAGAAGACGGTGGGGAGGAGAGCTCGTGTGGGTCAAGAGGTCCCAAGAAACCCAGCAAGAGGACAGCAGGGGCGAGCGCTCCGGCAGATCAGGAAATCTCGATAAATGCAGTTAGAGGATGGTGGGTGTGAGCCCCTCAGTTGTTTAAGACGTCCCAAGAAATCCAGCAAGAGAACTGCGAGGGGGAGCGCTCCGGCAAGTCAAGCGATGTCAAGAAATCCAGCAAGACAATGGTGGAGAACTCTCCGGCGAGTCACAAGACTCTCCCAAAAAAGGCAAAAGAATGGTGCAGGGGAGCACTCTGGTGGATCAAGAAGCACCCAGGAAAAGGGGAAGAGGATGGTGGGGGGAAACGGCCTGGTTGGTCACAAGACTCCCCCAAAAACCACAAGAGGGTAGCAGGGGGAAAGCCCTAAGGGGTCAAGAAGTCCCAAGAAATCCAGCAAGAGGACGACAGGGAGGAGCTCTTTAGCAGGCCAAAATCCCACTGAGGAAAGGCAAGAGGACAGCGGGGGAGAGCGCTCCAGTTCTTCAAGTGACTTCCCAGGCAGAAGGCAGGAGCATGGCGGGGCAGGACTGCGGCAGGTCAAGAATTCTCAGTCTGGCAATAGGATGGCGGGGAGAAGCGTTCCAGCCGGAGAAGAGCGCCCTGACTAGAGGCAAGACAAGGGTGAGGGAGAGCGCTCGGATGTGTGAAGAAGACTCCCCCAAAAAAGTGCAAGAGGAAGGCCAGGGGGAGAGCAATCCAGCAGATCAGGAAGTCTCAATAAATGCGGTAAGAGGATGGGGGGTGGGAGCCCCCCCAGTGGTCCAAGAGATCCCAAGAAATCCAGCAAGAGGACGGCAAGGGGGAGCGCTCCAGCAGATCAGGAAATCTCGATAAATGCGGTTAGAGGATGGTGGGTGGGAGCCCCACAGTTGTTTAAGGCATCCCAAGAAATCCAGCAAAAGGACGGCGAGGGGGAACGCTCTGGCAGATCAGGACGTCTCAATAAATGCGGTAAGAGGATGGCGGGTGGGAGCCCCCCAGTGGTTCAAAATGTCCCAAGATATCCAGGAAGAGAACTGTGAGGGGGAGCGCTCCGGCAGGTCAAGCGATGTCAACAAATCCAGCAAGACAATGGTGGAGAACGCTCCGGTGAGTCACAAGACTCCACCAAAAAAGGCAAGAGAATGGTTAGAGGATGGTAACAGGCAGCTTTGAGAGCACTCTGGTGGATCAAGAAGCACCCAGGAAAAGGGGAAGAGGATGGTGGGGGGAAACGGCCTGGTTGATCACAAGACTCCCCCAAAAACCACAAGAGGGTGGCAGGGGGAACGCCCTAAGGGGTCAAGAGGTTCCAAGAAATCCAGCAGGAGGACGGCGAGGGGGAGCGCTCCAGCAGGCTGAGATTGTACTAAAGAAAGGCAAAAGGACAGCAGGAGGAGAAACCCAGTGGGTCAAGAGGTCCCAAGAAATCCAGTGAGAGGACAACAGGGAGGAGTGCTCTGGCAGGCCAAAATCTCAGTGAAGAAAGGCAAGAGGACAGCAGGGGGGAGTGCTCTAGTTCTTCAAGTGACTTCCCAGGTAGAAGGCAGAAGGACGGTGGGGTAGCGCTGGGACAGGTCGAGAATTCTCAATCTGGCAATAGGACAGCAGGGAGGAGCATCCAGCGGGACAGGAGCGCCCTGAAAATAGGCAAGACAAGGGTGAGTGAGAGCACTCCGAGATGTCAAGAAGTGTCAAAAAATCTGGTAAAGGATGGCAGGGGGGAGTGCTGTGGATATTCAAGAGACTCCCCAGTAAAAGGCAAGAGGACGGCGCGGGGAAGTGCTCCAGCACGTCAAGATGGCACTGAAGAAAGGCAAGGTCACAGTGGGGGGGAGCATTCCCGTTGTTCCAATGGTTCAAAAGGTCCCAAGAAATCCAACAAGAGAACTGCGAGGGGGAGCGCTCTGGCAAGTCAAGCGGTGTCAATAACCCCAGCAAGGCAACGGCGGAGAGCGCTCTGGTGAGTCACGAGACTCCCCTACAAAGGACGAGAGGATGGTGGAGGGGAGCCCACCAGTGGTTCAAGCAGCACCCAGGAAAAGGGGAGGAGGCTGACGAGGGGCAGGCCTCTGGCGGGCCAAGATCGCTGAGGGAAGGTGCAGGGGAGCTTGCTGGTGGCTCAAGAGACCTCTAGAAAAAGGTAAGAGGGCGGCGGGGGGTGGGAGGGCGCCTCAGCTGGTGAAGAGGAACCCCGAAAACAAGGCAAGAGAATGTTGGTGGGGGGAGCGCTCTGGCGGTTCCAGAGGCTCCCCGAGATCCGCTCAGACGGCAGCGGGTAACGCGGCAGCTCAGCGTCCATCAAAGAAGAACAGGAAGGCGGTAGACCTGCAATTCCAGAGCGAGGAGGAAGACTGGCAACCCGAACGAGGAGCAGCAGAACTTGGCATGGCCTCTGAAATCCTCCTTTAATCTGGGCTCAGGTAAGCTGGAAGCAGGGGACATAGGCTGGGGTTTGGGAGGTGGGCAGGTGAGAAATGATCCGCATTTTTGATCTCCTGAGTGACTGAAGCGCCTGAGAGTTCATTTGGAGTCGTTGCCTTACTTGATTTTACACTGACTTTTGCATTATATTTTAATGACGTAGAATTTTCCGTTTTGACATCGAAACCTAAACTTCTTTGGAAATTCATCCTCTGTCCCTTCAGTCTCAGCTCGTGGCACTTCCACTGTCTCGTGGCCCGCGTTTCAATGTACATTAGATCGCTTCCTGGGCCTTGGATTTTAAGTAATGGTCCGTCACAAGTTTGTTTTTCTTGTCCTTAACAGGCAGCTTTGAGAGCTCTCTAAGGAAAAGTGATATCTTTTTACCTTGTTACTGCTCTTTCCATGTTACGAGCAGCCACCCTCTTTATGATCAGTCTCATGCTTTTCTTCCTTTCTTGCCCAGGTTCAGAATACCAGGAATTCCAAGCTTCAAGTTTCCTGTGGAACATTGCGGGAGACCTTGATAACGTGGCAATGAGGGAGGTGATGAAGAGAAACAATACCTGTTCCTTTCCCATTTCAAGACGTTATTTTTTACCTTCCTGGTAGCTGTGAGATGATTTGCAATCTTGCGCTAGCATCTGCCTGAAAGAGAACACGGACCCTTTGGGTGCCTCCTCAAGAAATACTTGCTCTATGGTTCTGGCGATGTCCAGGCTTCAAGGGTGGGGCATAGGGGAGTGTAAATCTTAGGGGGCCTCCGGGGATGTCTGCAGGTTTGGGTGACCCGTGGCTGGGACGGGGATGCCGAGGTTGTCAATCTTGCCCTGAATCTCTCGCTCCCTCTCTTGCAGCACCCGAGACCGAATGGAGGAGCAAGTGTACGGGAAGTTCCTGCGCCACGCCACAGATCACATTTATCGCTCTCGCCCTGAGAGACCCGGAGAACCAAACCATTCCCATCGTGCCTTGAAGCAGCCTCTGCTCACGCGGTTCTCCCAGGGAGAAGGCAGAATGGCAGTAGCTCGCCACGTTATACCACAGGGTGCACACTCTGCAGCTTTCAAGCCCAGCTCTGCGTTAGCTCACCCCTGCAATTTTGCACCACCCACGCAAATTTGAGTTGTCGCTGGTTGTTGCAGCGTTTGGCTTTGGTGAGGACAGCGTGTGTTTGTCAGCAGTTGGTGTAGGGTGGAATCTTGAGGAGAAAGTGATATTTCCGTGCCAGAACTGGTTGGTGTTTGCATGGTATTGTGGTAGTTGTTCCCACAGGTGATCAGTGCTGGAGTGTTATTGCAGGATGAGGGGATTTTGAAGGCTTGTCTGTGAGATGCACTAGAGGCAGCAGTTGCAAACGAAAGGCTGAGGTGTGGAGAGTTTGTCGGTGGGTTTTGGACAGTTGTCAGTTGAAGAGTTGGTTGTTTGCAGGTGAGGTGTAGAGCAGAGGGTGAAGCTGACTTTGCCTGGGCGGCGCAACTGGATGGGTGTGCAGAGCTGAGGAGAGCGGGCTTCTGCGGGTGACCCTAAAGCTGGAGAACCAGCCAGCGGCAGCTCCAGACAGTCCCGCTGCCGAGCTTGGCTGTGTAGGGCCAGTGCCCTGGGGCACAGGGAGTGTGACTGTGTGCACAAGCAGAGGCACGTCGCGAGAAGAGCCAGAGGCCACCAATGTAATTGCAAAGAGCAAGTTTATTTTGGTTACCTCTCTACTGGGGGATCTCCGTAGCCACACCTGAGCTCCCAGGCAGAGGCGGCGTAAGCGGGGACGCAGGCGCTGGTCAGTTCAGCCCTGCTGGAAGATCGCTGGGCCTGCTGAGCTCGCCTGTATTTCACGGCTTCAGGCAGGCGCAGCCTCCCGCTCTTTCTCACAACAAAGCAGGAATCTCAGACACAGTGATAAGGTGTCCAGAGTTTCTCCCAGGCCTGTGTTATCTAACACAGGGGTTCTACTTGTCAAGCACACAAGGTCAGTAAAACAATTAGTGTGATGTATGTGTTTTCTTTATACCCCAGCTGCGGGTCACTTGAGCGTGTTTAGCTTTCTCCTCCTCGCCAATCTTCCGCAGTTCCCGTACATTCCACCCCCTCGCCCAAGGGACCGGCTTTGCTGGGGCCAGAATAGCCATAGGTGTTCATGTGAGCGTGTAAAGTTTAGAACAGAGCATTTTACAGAGATACTCAGCAAACATATATACATCTATAAAGAGAGAAAAGGAGCAAATATATGTGTGCAATAATAGGTTGCATCTGGCGTCCCGTCTCTCTTCTCAAGAGATGAGATGAGTCTATTAGCCAGGTACTGTCAGTGGATTGCTTCATTTGATGTGTCAGTTCCACAAGATGTTATCGTCTATCCTGGCTAGTGCAGTAGCTGTCTTGAAGCCACACTTGCGTTAGAAACGTCAGGGCAGCATCTTCAGCCACTACCTACCCAAGGGAAAAAGAATCATGAGAAACATGAAAGTTAAAAAAAAAAAAAAAAAAAGAAAAACCCTTGGTATAATACATATATGTAACAGGACTATTGCGGTAATAAATTGACAGCAAGAGATCTGCAGCTATTAGTCTTGTGGAGGTGTGTCCTGCATGTAATGCTTGTAACGTAGGGTTACAATGCACGACGAGCCAATCTGTGATAAGGGAGGAAAACAGGGGCATCTTCTCCTTCCAATAATACATACGCTGTTGCTCCAGCTCCTTCAGCTAGTATTACTCCGGGTTTGACAACCTGGTGTGGGGTAATTACCCACACAGACTGGAAAGCCGTGGCCTGTGCTTTCTCAGGTTGAACTTCAACACGATGTTGGGTCCGCGACACCAATAACACTGTTCCAATGCTGTCTCCTCTAGACAAAGTACAGGTAGTCATTGAAGATATCTGAAATACAAGAACTCGGGAGTCTGATATTAGCAAAGGATGTAACATAAGAGGAGAAGTCGGAGTACACAGCCACACAGCATTCTCAGGGGTTATTATGTGGACTTTCACATCCAGATTAATAGGTCGTGGTCCCACTTCGCAATCCATTGGGGTAAATAATTCCATTTCCCCTGTAGTTAGTATTTTGGGAGAAATACCATCTGGAAGGATTTCAAGCCGCACCATGTTTTGTACTGGGGGTGTTGTGATGCGGTCATAGGGTGTTTGATTATGGATAATCCGACTATTAAGCAAAAAAACTGCTTTAGTCAGATGTGGGCTCCAATGTTGCAAAGTTTTAGTACTGGTTAATTTTTTCAATTGTTCCTTCAACATTCCATTCATCCGTTCAATTAAGCCATTGGCCTGGGGATGGTATGCAATGTGAAACAACCAGTCTATACCTAACCCTCGAGCCCAGTCTTGTACATTACGTCCACTAAAGTGTGTCCCCTGGTCACTCTGTATTTGATGGGGAGGTCCATAGTGATGGATGAGTTGTTCTAACGCTTCAATCGTATTATGCTGATTAGCACGTTTAGTGGGCTTAGCAAACAATAGCCCTGACACCGTATCCACAGCAGTGAATACATATTGCCACCCCCTAGATGGGGGTAAGGGGCCCACATAATCAACTTGCCAGGTATTCAAAGCCCACTGACCACGCTTTATCTGTCCCCATGGCCTACATAGTGCTCTTAGGTGTAACCGTGTACAAGTAGCGCAGTTATGTGCACATGACATATAAGCATGTAGTGGCAAAGGGGGTTGGTTATGAGCAATGTCCCATGCACGTGCAGTAGAAGCTGAGCGATGACCACAAGCAATATGTGCATGTAAAGCCTGAGCATGTATGTCAGCAGAGGTCATCTCATCTACCTCTCTGTTGTTCTGTGACTCAAGTGAGTCATCTTTTTGATGAGCTGAAACATGTCTCACCTTCAAAGGAGATGTCTGTACGTGCTGCCAAATTTGTTGCCATATATCTGCTCCCCATATTGGATATCTTTGTACATGCCAATTGTCCTGGGCCCAGCGGGGCAACCACATTGTGAGACTTTTATATACTACCCAACTATCGGTATATAAATAATGTGCCTTCCCTTCCAGGATAGCAAGGGATGCTGCAAGCAGTTCAGCCCACTGACTAGAGGCCTGTACACCCGTTTGCCATAATATTATGCCTGGTAAAGGAGCGTATGCAACCGCCCTCCATTGTCTTTGTCCAGTTGCAGTATATGTTGCACTGCCATCAGTAAACCAGGCATCCTTCTTGTGCTCTTCTGTTAACTCGTCGTAAGGAGGAGCCTCCTCCACAGGAGAGGTCGGGATGTCTCCTAGAGGAAAAGCTTCCCCAAGTGCAGGCACATGATTGAATGATATTGTACCAAGAAGGGTGGCATGTGGGGTAGTCACATGTGAGTTTCCTGGTAAAAATCGTTGCTGCAGATAGTGTTTCCACTTCCAGTGTGTAGCTGCCTGAGCTACTCCTGCATGGGCCCTAACAGAGTCATCTGCAACCCAGCCATGAATAGGGATGGGGGTGTGTACGGTTACACTATCTTGACCCGTGATACGTTCAGTTTCCTGCAGTGCCCAAACAACAGCCAGAATCTGTTTTTCCATTGGGGTATAATGAGTAGCAGACCCTTGCAGTGCTTTAGACCAAAACCCTACGGGTTCCTTCTGATTTTTTGGTCCAGTTGTCTGCCACAATCCCCAAGAGACTACATCGTCCAAAATTGTTACTTCTAGTTCAAAAGGATATCCTTGCCTGGGAGTATATAACCGGGCATGTTCCATCAAGGCACTTTTACATGCATCAAAAGCTTCTTGTTGTTGTTTGGCCCACTGCCAGATAGCTTTCTTTCTAGTTAGTTTCTGTAAAGGCCTCATTAAAATTGCCAAATGCGGAATAAAAGTCCTCCAATACCCCAGAAGTCCCAAAAAGGTCTGTAGCTGCTTTACCGCAGTTGGTACAGGAAATTGTTGAACTGTCTGCTGCACTTTATTTGGTATTTCCTTAATCTGCCCATGCCAGACGACCCCCAAGAACTGTACAGTGGTGCTAGGGCCTTGTATTTTCTTTGGACTGATTGTCCAGCCCCGGTTTTGCAAATGTGACTGCAATGACTCAGCAGCTGCTTCAATTTCCTGTTGTGACTCTGCCATAAGCAAGAGATCATCGATATAATGGTACACAGTAAGAGTACCTGACCACGATGCTACATCAGCTGCTACCATTTGACGGCATATAGAGGGGCTGTGTTTGTATCCTTGGGGCAGTACCTGAAAGGTATATTGCTTCTGCTGCCAGGTAAAAGCAAACTGATCTTGACTCTCTGGGGCAATGGCAATTGAAAAGAAAGCATTAGCAAGATCTAGTACCATTTTCCATGGCAATAAGTTCTTGCCAATTTTTTCTATGAGTGTAACCATATCTGGCACTGTAACTGCAAGGGGGGGGGTGACTTTGTTCAGTTCTCTGTAGTCTACAGTCATTCTCCAAGTGCCATCTGTTTTCCGAACAGGCCAGATAGGATTATTGAAAGCCGTCATGGTTTCTCTAATAATCCCCACTTGCTGGAGTGCCTGGATAGTCTCGCTAATTTCTTCCTCCCCCCCTGGGATGCGATATTGTTTCATAGTCACCACCTTGGCAGGTGCAGGCAGCACAACAGGATCCCATTTTGGGAATCCACGCAAGACAGTTACAGACCGGATAGCAAATCCAGTGCATGGAGAGCCGAAAGAAAAACGACCATTTAAGGTTTCGACTGTCCGCCCTGCTAGGACATCAATACCCAGAATATATTCTTTAATTGGGGCAATCAACACTGTTGCAGTAAATGGCTTGGCATTTGCGATTGTGAGGGTAACGGTAGCTTGGAGAGCAGGGGTTGGATGTCCCCCCAAACCACAAATCTGTGATGTAGCATCTTTGTTCTTAATATCACTATGCAACACTGTGACCTCAGCCCCCGTATCCACCAGAGCTAACACATTCAAAATCCCTCCAGACCGCCACTCTATGGTTAAAGGAACATAAGGGCGTCGGTCCCCCTCACGATAGGAAGCTACAGTGGCGGCAACCTTGGGGGACCCGCCAAACCTTCAGTCCCGCTGTTTAGGCAACTGCCAAGCAGCGCCTTGTTTTGAAGCGGCAGACGGGGTGGAGGGAGGGTGCGGGGGGGCTGATGCGGCTGGAGATGGCTGGCTTTTTGCTGTAGATATTAACTGTCGCCAGCGGCGAAACAGTTCTGCTGTTGACAGCCCACCGAGTTCGGATCGTGGGACGCCAGCCTGTAAAAGATCATGCCACATCTGTCTCCTCGTCACCTGTGCCGTAGACCCTTTTGATTTTGCTGACTTTCCCTTGTTCACTATTCGGACAGAGGGTCCTGAGAGCATAGTCTCAAGATCTTTCATGGCAGTCACCAGAGCACCTACATTACCCGCGGCAGCTTGTATTGTTGATATAAGGCAGGGTTTTACCGAGACAGGTGCTCCCTTCAACAACTCCATCCTGATACTTCTTGTGATCGGTATATCATCTGGACTAGTCCCCGTCAACACTGCATGAGCCATTCCCATTTGCCGTAGCAAAGTGGTACCCTCTGATATTGTAGACCAGTTTCCGAGGGAAGACATTAACTCCCTAGGGTCTGTATGTGTTGCTAGAACTGCTGCACACAACCACTGATATACTGTAGGTGCGGTAATGTCTACCCCATTTGCATTTCTAATATTCCGCAGCTGGACAAATTCTCTTTGTATCGAATCATTCTTAGATATAGGACATAAGAGATCCTTTTCAGCTGCTAACAAGTGGATTGATGCAGCTCCATTATCCCATGCTCGCAAAAGCCATTCCAATATACCTTCCCCAGTCTTTTGCTGGTAAAGCTCCAAAAATTCTCTTAACTCTTTCGGAGTGTAAGTACGCGTAAGCTGTACCCCCCCACCAGGATGTTCCTGCTCTCCCGTCATCTGGATGAGGGGTCGTGCCTGCACCACATCCCTTTCTTTTGAATCTGAATCCAATTCAAATTCAATCTCGGAATCCGAGGATGCACTGCAAATATTTCCATCCCATTCATTGGGATCCCAGGAATGTTTCATGGTGAGAGCACGAACCTCGGAAATCGAAACTCTATGTGACCCATGTTTATCTCGCCGTTTATTAGCAATACGCGCTACCAGACAGTCCACTTTGTCCTGCAACCCAGAGCAGCGCTCTGATTGGGATGCAATTACTTCATGCGCCATCGCCTTTGCCTCTTGCAAAGTTCCAATTTCCTTCTCTAAATCCGCGACTTTACTCCGTAATGCAACAACTTCATGGTTAAGAGATCTAAGACCAGTAATAAATAGCCATCCCAATCTTCCCGCTAACTTGCGAGAAGATTTACAAGCCGCTCTCCATGGAAACTTCAGTATGGCCGCTTCAATTGCCTGGGGAGTAACCACCCCCCCTTCCTCAATCTCTGGCCATATCTCCGGCGGAGCCAATTCATATAGGAGAGCAGCCACGGGGGTCCAGGGCTCCGTACTGGGCCATCCCGGAATATGGGGAGTCACCCGTGAGGCCTCCCCTGTCCCCGGTGTTTTTTTTTAAAAAAGCCACGGCATGGCTGTTTCTAGCGACTGCCGACTACGCCAAATGTGTGCACAAGCAGAGGCACGTCGCGAGAAGAGCCAGAGGCCACCAATGTAATTGCAAAGAGCAAGTTTATTTTGGTTACCTCTCTACTGGGGGATCTCCGTAGCCACACCTGAGCTCCCAGGCAGAGGCGGCGTAAGCGGGGACGCAGGCGCTGGTCAGTTCAGCCCTGCTGGAAGATCGCTGGGCCTGCTGAGCTCGCCTGTATTTCACGGCTTCAGGCAGGCGCAGCCTCCCGCTCTTTCTCACAACAAAGCAGGAATCTCAGACACAGTGATAAGGTGTCCAGAGTTTCTCCCAGGCCTGTGTTATCTAACACAGGGGTTCTACTTGTCAAGCACACAAGGTCAGTAAAACAATTAGTGTGATGTATGTGTTTTCTTTATACCCCAGCTGCGGGTCACTTGAGCGTGTTTAGCTTTCTCCTCCTCGCCAATCTTCCGCAATTCCCGTACAGTGACCCTCCGCAAGCACCAAACAGCAGGTGAGGACTGTGGGGATTTGTACTGAGCTATGATATCTCTAAGGCATGTGCGAGGGGCCGGGGCCAAGGCAAGATGGGCTCGTTGTGGGGTGTGGGGAGGTGTCAGCCCCCAGACTCAGCCCCTGTCTGATTGTAGTGCCCTTGGGCTGGTGTAGCTCAGTCCTCTGTGTGTTTCTCTTCAGGTGGAGCAGCGTGCAAAGGAAAAGCAAGGAAGGAGAGGAAGGTGGTGAACCTATGAGGAAGAGTGTAGCGAATCTGGCGTGGACTCACGGTAAGGTGCCATGAGAGACATTTATTACAAACTCAGGTTTGCATTTATACTCACTACGATGCTTGCTCAAGCATTTGCTCTTTAGCTAAGTTAGACATTACATGAGCGATGTAACTGCCATATACGCATTTTTTTCTATAGTAAGCTGTCCCTCTGTCCCTGATGTATCAGTCCTGTATCCTGTATCTTAGTAGTCATAATTTTTCCCCAAGTAGATGAATATTTGCAAGCAGCTTTATCTCCAGTCGTTACCTGTTCATATAATTCTCATTCATCTTTGTGCCATGTCTCCAACTGAAATGTACCAGTTGTAGGAAAGTCTAGCACCTGATTAGCAATCCATTCTAATAAACTCACCAATCAGACCCCTGATACATCCTGATTTTGCGTTTGTAGCGCATGTTGAAGGACATCCAGGGTTTGTCTTTGCTTAAGGGATAACTTCCCTCCCATGGTTCCCAATCGCTCACCTTTCGTTGGTGGTGGGCGCGCACTGTCCTGGTTCCCGGTCCTGTTTCCTGGTTCGATTGGGCTTCGCTACCAGAGCGGCTACTGCCTTTATAGGCACGCTGAAAGTCCCTGTTCCAGGGCGCCATTTGTAGCGAATGCAGTACGGACTCTCCTTTAAGATGCAATGAGAGATGTTTATTACAAATTCAGGCTTGCGTTTATACTCGCTATGATACTTGCTCAAGCATTTGTTGATTAGCTAAGTTAGTCATTACATAAGTGATGTGTTTTGTGTTCCCACTAAAGTCACTGCCATAAACACCTTTTTTGTCTATCACAAGCTGTCCCTCTGTCCTTGATGCATCAATCCTGTATCAACTCCTCTGTCCTTGATGTATCACATAGCATACAGTCCTTTGTTCTTGTATTTTTCCACTAATGCTTGTTCTCATGCTGTTGACTCTTGCAGTTTCTCATGTGCCCGGTCTTCCGTGTACTGACACAGAAGAGCGATCACGAAAGAGGATTGGAGCGCACCTGTGAGTCAAGCAGAGTCAAGAAAGAAGATGACAGTGGTGGACCTGTGAGTCAGGAGGGGACAAAAGAGGAGAAAGGTGATGGAGCTACGAGTCAAGAGTGAGGAGGAAGATGGGCAGGCTGAGCCAGCGAGAAGGAGAATGTATCCTTAAGCACAGGGAACGATCTGTGATTAGTGCGTCCCCCTCCCACCCCTAGAAACCGTGCTCGGGGGTAAAGTGGTAAAATGGGAGCAGGGGCTGTTGGCTGTGTTTTGGGAGGTGGGGGTGGTGAGCAGGGGCTGGGCTCTTGGACTTGGGAGCAGTTAAGGGAGCAGGGTGTCATCCCTTGGGAGGTGTCTGTCTGCCAGCAGGTAAAGGAGGGGGAAGAGGATCCTGCCGGGGTGAGGGCCTGGCCAGCTCTCCACTCCCAGGGCTCTTGATGCTGGTGTGGTGTGTTGCTGTAAGTGCCAGGGGTGACTGGCAAAGAAAGTCTTTGTGGGGTGCATGCTGGGAAACTGTGCTGCTACGGAGGGGCTGGGTTGGTGGGAAGGCCTGTGCGGGGGGCCGGGGCCAAGGCAAGGTGGCCTTGTGGTGGGGTGTGGGGATGCGTCAGCGACCGGACTCGCCCCCTCGTGTGACTGTACGGGCCTGGGGTGGGTATATTTTTGTTTTCTGTGCATCTCTGTTTGGGTGGAGCAGCTCGCAAAGGCGAAAGCAAGAAAGAAGAGGAAGGTGGTGAACCTACGAGGAAGAGCGATCAAGAAAGAGGATTGGAGTGCATCTGCAAGTCAACAGGGATCAAGAAAGAAGATGACGGTGGTAGAGCTGCGAGTCAGGAGGGATCAAGAAAGAAGAGGAGGAAGGTGATGGAGCTGCGAGTCAGGAGTGAGGAGGAAGAAAATGTCCCCCTTGGGACAGGGACCTCCCTGTAATCAGGACTGCGCCCTCCCACCCCTGGAAACTGCTCAGGGGCCCAGACATCCATGGGAAGGTTGTGTCCGACAACACGAGCCAGATCTTCAGCACTGGCTGCTGTTCAGCTGGGACCAGGGGCTGCTGGTGGGGTTTTGGGAGGCGGGGTGGGTGAGTAGAGGCTGGGCTTTTGTACTCATGAGTGGTTGAGAGAGAGGGCTGGACACCTCTTGGGAGGTGTCTTGTCTGTCTGCCATCAGCAAAAGGAGGGGGAAGAGGATCCTGCCGGGGTGAGGGCCTGGCCAGCTCTCCACTCCCAGGGCTCTTGATGCTGATGTGGTGTGTTGCTGTAAGTGCCAGGGGTGACTGGCAAAGAAAGTCTTTGTGGGGTGCATGCTGGGAAACTGTGCTGCTACGGAGGGGCTGGGTTGGTGGGAAGGCCTGTGCGGGGGGCCGGGGCCAAGGCAAGGTGGGCTTGCTGTGGGATGTGGGGATGCGTCAGCGACCGGACTCACCCCCTATGTGACTGTACGGGCTTGGGGTGGGTGTATTTATTTCTGTCTTCAGGGCATTTCGGTTTGGGTGGAGCAGCTCACAAAGGCGAAAGCAAGAAAGGAAAGTAAGGTTGTGAACTTACGAGAAAGAGTGATCAAGAAAGAGGATTTGAGTTCATGCGGGAGTCGAGGGATCAAGAAAGAAGAGGAGGAAGGTGATGGACGTGCATATTGAAAATGAGAGGGAAGATGGGCAACCTGAAGCATGGAGCAAGGGAATGTCTCCTAGAACATTTCTGTAATCAGAGATCCCCCCTCCTACCCTACAAACTGAACAAAGAGGACTGCGAGAGGGAGCGCTCTGACAGGACAAGAGGTATCAGTAAATCTGGCAAGAGGACAGTGGGGGAAGCGCTCTGGCGGATCAACAAGTCTCAATATATGTGGCAAGAGGATGATGGGGGAGAGTTCACCAGTGGTTCAAAAGTCACCCAGAAAAAGGGGAAGAGGATGTCAAGGGGGGAGCGCTCTGGTCGATCACAAGACTCTCCTAAAAAACACAACAGGATGGTGGTGGGGGGCCATGTCCTATATGGGACAAGGGGTCCCGAGAAATCCAGCAAGAGGATGGTGGGGGGGAGCACTCCAGCAGACCAAGAATGTACTAAGGAAAGGCAAAAGGACGGCAGGAGGAGAGACCCAGTGGGTCAAGAGGTACCGAGAAATCCAGCAAGAGGACGACAGGGAGGAGCTCTTTAGCAGGCCAAAATCCCACTGAGGAAAGGCAAGAGGACAGCGGGGGAGAGCGCTCCAGTTCTTCAAGTGACTTCCCAGGCAGAAGGCAGGAGCATGGCGGGGCAGGACTGCGGCAGGTCAAGAATTCTCAGTCTGGCAATAGGATGGCGGGGAGGAGCGTTCCAGCGGGAGAAGAGCGCCCTGACTAGAGGCAAGACAAGGGTGAGGGAGAGCACTCGGACGTGTCAAGAAGACTCCCCCAAAAAGTGCAAGAGGAAGGCCGGTGGGGAGAGCAATCCAGCAGATCAGGAAGTCTCAATAAATGCGGTAAGAAGGTGGCAGGTGGGAGCTCCCCAGTGGTTCAAGAGGTCCCAAGATATCCAGCAAGAGAACTGTGAGGGAGAGCGCTCCAACAGGTCAAGCGGTGTCAAGAAATCCAGCAAGACAATGGTGGAAAACGCTCCGGTGAGTCACAAGATTCCCCCAAAAAAAGGCAAGAGAATGGTGCAGGGGAGCACTCTGGTGGATCAAGAAGCACTCAGGAAAAGGGGAAGAAGATGGTGGGGGGGAGCACTCTGGTTGGTCACAAGACTCCCCCAGAAAACACAAGAGGGTGGCAGGGGGAACGCCCTAATGGGTCAAGAGGACCCAAGAAATCCAGCAAGAGGACGGCGAGGGGGAGCGCTCCAGCAGATCAGGAAGTCTCGATAAATGCGGTAAGAGGATGGCGGGTGGGAGCCCCCCCAGTGGTCCAAGAGATCCCAAGAAATCCAGCAAGAGGACGGCAAGGGGGAGCGCTCTGGCAGATCAGGACGTCTCAATAAATGCGGTAAAAGGATGGTGGGTGGGAGCCCCCCAGTGGTTCACAAGGTTCCAGGAAATCCAGCAAGAGGACGGCGTGGGGGAGCGCTGTGGCAGATGAAGAACCCTCAGTACATCTGGCAAGAGGACGGTGAGGGGGTGCTCTGATGGGTCAAGGTTGCTCTGAAAAAAGCCCAAGAGGGTGGTAAGGAGAAGCTCACCGGTGATTCACGAATCACCCAGAAAAAAGGGAAGAGGACAGTGCGGGGGAGCTCTTCAGTTGTTGAAGAGAATCCCCAGAAAAAGGCAGGAGGATGATGAGGGGGAACACTCTGGCGGGTCAAGAAGTCTCAATAAGTCCGGCAAGAAGACGGTGGGGAGGAGAGCTCGTGTGGGTCAAGAGGTCCCAAGAAACCCAGCAAGAGGACAGCAGGGGCGAGCGCTCCGGCAGATCAGGAAATCTCGATAAATGCAGTTAGAGGATGGTGGGTGTGAGCCCCTCAGTTGTTTAAGACGTCCCAAGAAATCCAGCAAGAGAACTGCGAGGGGGAGCGCTCCGGCAGGTCAAGCGATGTCAAGAAATCCAGCAAGACAATGGTGGAGAACTCTCCGGCGAGTCACAAGACTCTCCCAAAAAAGGCAAAAGAATGGTGCAGGGGAGCACTCTGGTGGATCAAGAAGCACCCAGGAAAAGGGGAAGAGGATGGTGGGGGGAAACGGCCTGGTTGGTCACAAGACTCCCCCAAAAACCACAAGAGGGTGGCAGGGGGAACGCCCTAATGGGTCAAGAAGTCCCAAGAAATCCAGCAAGAGGACGACAGGGAGGAGCTCTTTAGCAGGCCAAAATCCCACTGAGGAAAGGCAAGAGGACAGCGGGGGAGAGCGCTCCAGTTCTTCAAGTGACTTCCCAGGCAGAAGGCAGGAGCATGGCGGGGCAGGACTGCGGCAGGTCAAGAATTCTCAGTCTGGCAATAGGATGGCGGGGAGGAGCGTTCCAGCGGGAGAAGAGCGCCGTGACTAGAGGCAAGACAAGGGTGAGGGAGAGCGCTCGGATGTGTGAAGAAGACTCCCCCAAAAAAGTGCAAGAGGAAGGCCAGGGGGAGAGCAATCCAGCAGATCAGGAAGTCTCAATAAATGCGGTAAGAGGATGGCGGGTGGGAGCCCCCCCAGTGGTCCAAGAGATCCCAAGAAATCCAGCAAGAGGACGGCAAGGGGGAGCGCACCAGCAGATCAGGAAATCTCGATAAATGCGGTTAGAGGATGGTGGGTGGGAGCCCTACAGTTGTTTAAGGCATCCCAAGAAATCCAGCAAAAGGACGGCGAGGGGGAACGCTCTGGCAGATCAGGCCGTCTCAATAAATGCGGTAAGAGGATGGCGGGTGGGAGCCCCCGCAGTGGTTCAAAATGTCCCAAGATATCCAGGAAGAGAACTGTGAGGGGGAGCGCTCCGGCAGGTCAAGCGATGTCAACAAATCCAGCAAGACAATGGTGGAGAACGCTCCGGTGAGTCACAAGACTCCACCAAAAAAGGCAAGAGAATGGTTAGAGGATGGTAACAGGCAGCTTTGAGAGCACTCTGGTGGATCAAGAAGCACCCAGGAAAAAAAGGGGAAGAGGATGGTGGGGGGAAACGGCCTGGTTGATCACAAGACTCCCCCAAAAACCACAAGAGGGTGGCAGGGGGAACGCCCTAAGGGGTCAAGAGGTTCCAAGAAATCCAGCAGGAGGACGGCGAGGGGGAGCGCTCCAGCAGGCTGAGATTGTACTAAAGAAAGGCAAAAGGACAGCAGGAGGAGAAACCCAGTGGGTCAAGAGGTCCCAAGAAATCCAGTGAGAGGACAACAGGGAGGAGTGCTCTGGCAGGCCAAAATCTCAGTGAAGAAAGGCAAGAGGACAGCAGGGAGGAGCATCCAGCGGGACAGGAGCGCCCTGAAAATAGGCAAGACAAGGGTGAGTGAGAGCACTCCGGGATGTCAAGAAGTGTCAAAAAATCTGGTAAAGGATGGCAGGGGGGAGTGCTGTGGATATTCAAGAGACTCCCCAGTAAAAGGCAAGAGGACGGCGCGGGGAAGTGCTCCAGCACGTCAAGATGGCACTGAAGAAAGGCAAGGTCACAGTGGGGGGGAGCATTCCCGTTGTTCCAATGGTTCAAAAGGTCCCAAGAAATCCAACAAGAGAACTGCGAGGGGGAGCGCTCTGGCAAGTCAAGCGGTGTCAATAACCCCAGCAAGGCAACGGCGGAGAGCGCTCTGGTGAGTCACGAGACTCCCCTACAAAGGACGAGAGGATGGTGGAGGGGAGCCCACCAGTGGTTCAAGCAGCACCCAGGAAAAGGGGAGGAGGCTGACGAGGGGCAGGCCTCTGGCGGGCCAAGATCGCTGAGGGAAGGTGCGGGGGAGCTTGCTGGTGGCTCAAGAGACCTCTAGAAAAAGGCAAGAGGGCGGCGGGGGGTGGGAGGGCGCCTCAGCTGGTGAAGAGGAACCCTGAAAACAAGGCAAGAGAATGTTGGTGGGGGGAGCGCTCTGGCGGTTCCAGAGGCTCCCCGAGATCCGCTCAGACGGCAGCGGGTAACGCGGCAGCTCAGCGTCCATCAAAGAAGAACAGGAAGGCGGTTGACCTGCAATTCCAGAGCGAGGAGGAAGACTGGCAACCCGAACGAGGAGCAGCAGAACTTGGCATGGCCTCTGAAATCCTCCTTTAATCTGGGCTCAGGTAAGCTGGAAGCAGGGGACATAGGCTGGGGTTTGGGAGGTGGGCAGGTGAGAAATGATCCGCATTTTTGATCTGCTGAGTGACTGAAGCGCCTGGGAGTTCATTTGGAGTCGTTGCCTTACTTGATTTTACACTGACTTTTGCATTATATTTTAATGACGTAGAATTTTCCGTTTTGACATCGAAACCTAAACTTCTTTGGAAATTCATCCTCTGTCCCTTCAGTCTCAGCTCGTGGCACTTCCACTGTCTCGTGGCCCGCGTTTCAATGTACATTAGATCGCTTCCTGGGCCTTGGATTTTAAGTAATGGTCCGTCACAAGTTTGTTTTTCTTGTCCTTAACAGGCAGCTTTGAGAGTTCTCTAAGGAAAAGTGATATCTTTTTACCTTGTTACTGCTCTTTCCATGTTACGAGCAGCCACCCTCTTTATGATCAGTCTCATGCTTTTCTTCCTTTCTTGCCCAGGTTCAGAATACCAGGAATTCCAAGCTTCAAGTTTCCTGTGGAACATTGCGGGAGACCTTGATAACGTGGCAATGAGGGAGGTGATGAAGAGAAACAATACCTGTTCCTTTCCCGTTTCAAGACGTTATTTTTTACCTTCCTGGTAGCTGTGAGATGATTTGCAATCTTGCGCTAGCATCTGCCTGAAAGAGAACACGGACCCTTTGGGTGCCTCCTCAAGAAATACTTGCTCTATGGTTCTGGCGATGTCCAGGCTTCAAGGGTGGGGCATAGGGGAGTGTAAATCTTAGGGGGCCTCCCGGGATGTCTGCAGGTTTGGGTGACCCGTGGCTGGGACGGGGACGCCGAGGTTGTCAATCTTGCCCTGAATCTCTCGCTCCCTCTCTTGCAGCACCCGAGACCGAATGGAGGAGCAAGTGTACGGGAAGTTCCTGCGCCACGCCACAGATCACATTTATCGCTCTCGCCCTGAGAGACCCGGAGAACCAAACCGTTCCCATCGTGCCTTGAAGCAGCCTCTGCTCACGCGCTTCTCCCAGGGAGAAGGCAGAATGGCAGTAGCTCGCCACGTTATACCACAGGGTGCACACTCTGCAGCTTTCAAGCCCAGCTCTGCGTTAGCTCACCCCTGCAATTTTGCACCGCCCACGCAAATTTGAGTTGTCGCTGGTTGTTGCAGCGTTTGGCTTTGGTGAGGACAGCGTGTGTTTGTCAGCAGTTGGTGTAGGGTGGAATCTTGAGGAGAAAGTGATATTTCCGTGCCAGAACTGGTTGGTGTTTGCATGGTATTGTGGTAGTTGTTCCCGCAGGTGATCAGTGCTGGAGTGTTATTGCAGGATGAGGGGATTTTGAAGGCTTGTCTGTGAGATGCACTAGAGGCAGCAGTTGCAAACGAAAGGCTGAGGTGTGGAGAGTTTGTCGGTGGGTTTTGGACAGTTGTCAGTTGAAGAGTTGGTTGTTTGCAGGTGAGGTGTAGAGCAGAGGGTGAAGCTGACTTTGCCTGGGCGGCGCAACTGGATGGGTGTGCAGAGCTGAGGAGAGCGGGCTTCTGCGGGTGACCCTAAAGCTGGAGAACCAGCCAGCGGCAGCTCCAGACAGTCCCGCTGCCGAGCTTGGCCGTGTAGGGCCAGTGCCCTGGGGCACAGGGAGTGTGACCCTCCGCAAGCACCAAACAGCAGGTGAGGACTGTGGGGATTTGTACTGAGCTATGATATCTCTAAGGCATGTGCGAGGGGCCGGGGCCAAGGCAAGGTGGGCTCGTTGTGGGGTGTGGGGAGGTGTCAGCCCCTGGACTCAGCCCCTGTCTGATTGTAGTGCCCTTGGGCTGGTGTAGCTCAGTCCTCTGTGTGTTTCTCTTCAGGTGGAGCAGCGTGCAAAGGAAAAGCAAGGAAGGAGAGGAAGGTGGTGAACCTATGAGGAAGAGTGTAGCGAATCTGGCGTGGACTCACGGTAAGGTGCCATGAGAGACATTTATTACAAACTCAGGTTTGCATTTATACTCGCTATGATGCTTGCTCAAGCATTTGCTCTTTAGCTAAGTTAGACATTACATGAGCGATGTAACTGCCATATACGCATTTTTTTCTATAGTAAGCTGTCCCTCTGTCCCTGATGTATCAGTCCTGTATCCTGTATCTTAGTAGTCATAATTTTTCCCCAAGTAGATGAATATTTGCAAGCAGCTTTATCTCCAGTCGTTACCTGTTCATATAATTCTCATTCATCTTTGTGCCATGTCTCCAACTGAAATGTACCAGTTGTAGGAAAGTCTAGCACATGATTAGCCATCCATTCTAATAAACTCACCAATCAGACCCCTGATACATCCTGATTTTGCGTTTGTAGCGCATGTTGAAGGACATCCAGGGTTTGTCTTTGCTTAAGGGATAACTTCCCTCCCATGGTTCCCAATCGCTCACCTTTCGTTGGTGGTGGGCGCGCACTGTCCTGGTTCCCGGTCCTGTTTCCTGGTTCGATTGGGCTTCGCTACCAGAGCGGCTACTGCCTTTATAGGCACGCTGAAAGTCCCTGTTCCAGGGCGCCATTTGTAGCGAATGCGGTACGGACTCTCTTTTAAGGTGCAATGAGAGATGTTTATTACAAATTCAGGCTTGCGTTTATACTCGCTATGATGCTTGCTCAAGCATTTGTTGATTAGCTAAGTTAGTCATTACATAAGTGATGTGTTTTGTGTTCCCACCAAAGTCACTGCCATAAACACCTTTTTTGTCTATCACAAGCTGTCCCTCTGTCCTTGATGCATCAATCCTGTATCAACTCCTCTGTCCTTGATGTATCACATAGCATACAGTCCTTTGTTCTTGTATTTTTCCACTAATGCTTGTTCTCATGCTGTTGACTCTTGCAGTTTCTCATGTGCCCGGTCTTCCGTGTACTGACACAGAAGAGCGATCACGGAAGAGGATTGGAGCGCACCTGTGAGTCAAGCAGAGTCAAGAAAGAAGATGACAGTGGTGGACCTGTGAGTCAGGAGGGGACAAAAGAGGAGAAAGGTGATGGAGCTACGAGTCAAGAGTGAGGAGGAAGATGGGCAGGCTGAGCCAGCGAGAAGGAGAATGTATCCTTAAGCACAGGGAACGATCTGTGATTAGTGCGTCCCCCTCCCACCCCTAGAAACCGTGCTCGGGGGTAAAGTGGTAAAATGGGAGCAGGGGCTGTTGGCTGTGTTTTGGGAGGTGGGGGTGGTGAGCAGGGGCTGGGCTCTTGGACTTGGGAGCAGTTAAGGGAGCAGGGTGGTCATCCCTTGGGAGGTGTCTGTCTGCCAGCAGGTAAAGGAGGGGGAAGAGGATCCTGCCGGGGTGAGGGCCTGGCCAGCTCTCCACTCCCAGGGCTCTTGATGCTGGTGTGGTGTGTTGCTGTAAGTGCCAGGGGTGACTGGCAAAGAAAGTCTTTGTGGGGTGCATGCTGGGAAACTGTGCTGCTACGGAGGGGCTGGGTTGGTGGGAAGGCCTGTGCGGGGGGCCGGGGCCAAGGCAAGGTGGCCTTGTGGTGGGGTGTGGGGATGCGTCAGCGACCGGACTCGCCCCCTCGTGTGACTGTACGGGCCTGGGGTGGGTATATTTTTGTTTTCTGTGCATCTCTGTTCGGGTGGAGCAGCTCGCAAAGGCGAAAGCAAGAAAGAAGAGGAAGGTGGTGAACCTACGAGGAAGAGCGATCAAGAAAGAGGTTTGGAGTGCATCTGCAAGTCAACAGGGATCAAGAAAGAAGATGACGGTGGTAGACCTGCGAGTCAGGAGGGATCAAGAAAGAAGAGGAGGAAGGTGATGGAGCTGCGAGTCAGGAGTGAGGAGGAAGAAAATGTCCCCCTTGGGACAGGGACCTCCCTGTAATCAGGACTGCGCCCTCCCACCCCTGGAAACTGCTCAGGGGCCCAGACATCCATGGGAAGGTTGTGTCCGACAACACGAGCCAGATCTTCAGCACTGGCTGCTGTTCAGCTGGGACCAGGGGCTGCTGGTGGGGTTTTGGGAGGCGGGGTGGGTGAGTAGAGGCTGGGCTTTTGTACTCATGAGTGGTTGAGAGAGAGGGCTGGACACCTCTTGGGAGGTGTCTTGTCTGTCTGCCATCAGCTAAAGGAGGGGGAAGAGGATCCTGCCGGGGTGAGGGCCTGGCCAGCTCTCCACTCCCAGGGCTCTTGATGCTGATGTGGTGTGTTGCTGTAAGTGCCAGGGGTGACTGGCAAAGAAAGTCTTTGTGGGGTGCATGCTGGGAAACTGTGCTGCTACGGAGGGGCTGGGTTGGTGGGAAGGCCTGTGCGGGGGGCCGGGGCCAAGGCAAGGTGGGCTTGCTGTGGGATGTGGGGATGCGTCAGCGAGCGGACTCACCCCCTATGTGACTGTACGGGCTTGGGGTGGGTGTATTTCTGTCTTCAGGGCATTTCGGTTTGGGTGGAGCAGCTCACAAAGGCGAAAGCAAGAAAGGAAAGTAAGGTTGTGAACTTACGAGAAAGAGTGATCAAGAAAGAGGATTTGAGTTCATCCGGGAGTCGAGGGATCAAGAAAGAAGAGGAGGAAGGTGATGGACGTGCATATTGAAAATGAGAGGGAAGATGGGCAACCTGAAGCATGGAGCAAGGGAATGTCTCCTAGAACAAAGGGACCTTTCTGTAATCAGAGATCCCCCCTCCTACCCTACAAACTGAACAAAGAGGACTGCGAGAGGGAGCGCTCTGACAGGACAAGAGGTATCAGTAAATCTGGCAAGAGGACAGTGGGGGAAGCGCTCTGGCGGATCAACAAGTCTCAATATATGTGGCAAGAGGATGATGGGGGAGAGTTCACCAGTGGTTCAAAAGTCACCCAGAAAAAGGGGAAGAGGATGTCAAGGGGGGAGCGCTCTGGTCCATCACAAGACTCTCCTAAAAAACACAACAGGATGGTGGTGGGGGGGAATGTCCTATATGGGACAAGGGGTCCCGAGAAATCCAGCAAGAGGATGGTGGGGGGGAGCACTCCAGCAGACCAAGAATGTACTAAGGAAAGGCAAAAGGACGGCAGGAGGAGAGACCCAGTGGGTCAAGAGGTACCGAGAAATCCAGCAAGAGGACGACAGGGAGGAGCTCTTTAGCAGGCCAAAATCCCACTGAGGAAAGGCAAGAGGACAGCGGGGGAGAGCGCTCCAGTTCTTCAAGTGACTTCCCAGGCAGAAGGCAGGAGCATGGCGGGGCAGGACTGCGGCAGGTCAAGAATTCTCAGTCTGGCAATAGGATGGCGGGGAGGAGCGTTCCAGCGGGAGAAGAGCGCCCTGACTAGAGGCAAGACAAGGGTGAGGGAGAGCACTCGGACGTGTCAAGAAGACTCCCCCAAAAAGTGCAAGAGGAAGGCCGGTGGGGAGAGCAATCCAGCAGATCAGGAAGTCTCAATAAATGCGGTAAGAAGGTGGCAGGTGGGAGCTCCCCAGTGGTTCAAGAGGTCCCAAGATATCCAGCAAGAGAACTGTGAGGGAGAGCGCTCCAACAGGTCAAGCGGTGTCAAGAAATCCAGCAAGACAATGGTGGGAAACGCTCCGGTGAGTCACAAGATTCCCCCAAAAAAAGGCAAGAGAATGGTGCAGGGGAGCACTCTGGTGGATCAAGAAGCACCCAGGAAAAGGGGAAGAAGATGGTGGGGGGGAGCACTCTGGTTGGTCACAAGACTCCCCCAGAAAACACAAGAGGGTGGCAGGGGGAACGCCCTAATGGGTCAAGAGGACCCAAGAAATCCAGCAAGAGGACAACAGGGAGGAGCTCTTTAGCAGGCCAAAATCCCACTGAGGAAAGGCAAGAGGACAGCGGGGGAGAGCGCTCCAGTTCTTCAAGTGACTTCCCAGGCAGAAGGCAGGAGCATGGTGGGGCAGGACTGCGGCAGGTCAAGAATTCTCGGTCTGGCAATAGGATGGCGGGGAGGAGCGTTCCAGCGGGAGAAGAGCGCCCTGACTAGAGGCAAGACAAGGGTGAGGGAGAGCGCTCGGATGTGTGAAGAAGACTCCCCCAAAAAAGTGCAAGAGGAAGGCCAGGGGGAGAGCAATCCAGCAGATCAGGAAGTCTCAATAAATGCGGTAAGAGGATGGCGGGTGGGAGCCCCCCCAGTGGTCCAAGAGATCCCAAGAAATCCAGCAAGAGGACGGCAAGGGGGAGCGCTCCAGCAGATCAGGAAATCTCGATAAATGCGGTTAGAGGATGGTGGGTGGGAGCCCCACAGTTGTTTAAGGCATCCCAAGAAATCCAGCAAAAGGACGGCGAGGGGGAACGCTCTGGCAGATCAGGACGTCTCAATAAATGCGGTAAGAGGATGGCGGGTGGGAGCCCCCGCAGTGGTTCAAAATGTCCCAAGATATCCAGGAAGAGAACTGTGAGGGGGAGCGCTCCGGCAGGTCAAGCGATGTCAACAAATCCAGCAAGACAATGGTGGAGAACGCTCCGGTGAGTCACAAGACTCCACCAAAAAAGGCAAGAGAATGGTTAGAGGATGGTAACAGGCAGCATTGAGAGCACTCTGGTGGATCAAGAAGCACCCAGGAAAAGGGGAAGAGGATGGTGGGGGGAAACGGCCTGGTTGATCACAAGACTCCCCCAAAAACCACAAGAGGGTGGCAGGGGGAACGCCCTAAGGGGTCAAGAGGTTCCAAGAAATCCAGCAGGAGGACGGCGAGGGGGAGCGCTCCAGCAGGCTGAGATTGTACTAAAGAAAGGCAAAAGGACAGCAGGAGGAGAAACCCAGTGGGTCAAGAGGTCCCAAGAAATCCAGTAAGAGGACAACAGGGAGGAGTGCTCTGGCAGGCCAAAATCTCAGTGAAGAAAGGCAAGAGGACAGCAGGGGGGAGTGCTCCAGTTCTTCAAGTGACTTCCCAGGTAGAAGGCAGAAGGACGGTGGGGTAGCGCTGGGACAGGTCGAGAATTCTCAATCTGGCAATAGGACAGCAGGGAGGAGCATCCAGCGGGACAGGAGCGCCCTGAAAATAGGCAAGACAAGGGTGAGTGAGAGCACTCCGAGATGTCAAGAAGTGTCAAAAAATCTGGTAAAGGATGGCAGGGGGGAGTGCTGTGGATATTCAAGAGACTCCCCAGTAAAAGGCAAGAGGACGGCGCGGGGAAGTGCTCCAGCACGTCAAGATGGCACTGAAGAAAGGCAAGGTCACAGTGGGGGGGAGCATTCCCGTTGTTCCAATGGTTCAAAAGGTCCCAAGAAATCCAACAAGAGAACTGCGAGGGGGAGCGCTCTGGCAAGTCAAGCGGTGTCAATAACCCCAGCAAGGCAACGGCGGAGAGCGCTCTGGTGAGTCACGAGACTCCCCTACAAAGGACGAGAGGATGGTGGAGGGGAGCCCACCAGTGGTTCAAGCAGCACCCAGGAAAAGGGGAGGAGGCTGACGAGGGGCAGGCCTCTGGCGGGCCAAGATCGCTGAGGGAAGGTGCGGGGGAGCTTGCTGGTGGCTCAAGAGACCTCTAGAAAAAGGTAAGAGGGCGGCGGGGGGTGGGAGGGCGCCTCAGCTGGTGAAGAGGAACCCCGAAAACAAGGCAAGAGAATGTTGGTGGGGGGAGCGCTCTGGCGGTTCCAGAGGCTCCCCGAGATCCGCTCAGACGGCAGCGGGTAACGCGGCAGCTCAGCGTCAATCAAAGAAGAACAGGAAGGCGGTTGACCTGCAATTCCAGAGCGAGGAGGAAGACTGGCAACCCGAACGAGGAGCAGCAGAACTTGGCATGGCCTCTGAAATCCTCCTTTAATCTGGGCTCAGGTAAGCTGGAAGCAGGGGACATAGGCTGGGGTTTGGGAGGTGGGCAGGTGAGAAATGATCCGCATTTTTGATCTGCTGAGTGACTGAAGCGCCTGGGAGTTCATTTGGAGTCGTTGCCTTACTTGATTTTACACTGACTTTTGCATTATATTTTAATGACGTAGAATTTTCCGTTTTGACATCGAAACCTAAACTTCTTTGGAAATTCATCCTCTGTCCCTTCAGTCTCAGCTCGTGGCACTTCCACTGTCTCGTGGCCCGCGTTTCAATGTACATTAGATCGCTTCCTGGGCCTTGGATTTTAAGTAATGGTCCGTCACAAGTTTGTTTTTCTTGTCCTTAACAGGCAGCTTTGAGAGCTCTCTAAGGAAAAGTGATATCTTTTTACCTTGTTACTGCTCTTTCCATGTTACGAGCAGCCACCCTCTTTATGATCAGTCTCATGCTTTTCTTCCTTTCTTGCCCAGGTTCAGAATACCAGGAATTCCAAGCTTCAAGTTTCCTGTGGAACATTGCGGGAGACCTTGATAACGTGGCAATGAGGGAGGTGATGAAGAGAAACAATACCTGTTCCTTTCCCATTTCAAGACGTTATTTTTTACCTTCCTGGTAGCTGTGAGATGATTTGCAATCTTGCGCTAGCATCTGCCTGAAAGAGAACACGGACCCTTTGGGTGCCTCCTCAAGAAATACTTGCTCTATGGTTCTGGCGATGTCCAGGCTTCAAGGGTGGGGCATAGGGGAGTGTAAATCTTAGGGGGCCTCCCGGGATGTCTGCAGGTTTGGGTGACCCGTGGCTGGGACGGGGACGCCGAGGTTGTCAATCTTGCCCTGAATCTCTCGCTCCCTCTCTTGCAGCACCCGAGACCGAATGGAGGAGCAAGTGTACGGGAAGTTCCTGCGCCACGCCACAGATCACATTTATCGCTCTCGCCCTGAGAGACCCGGAGAACCAAACCGTTCCCATCGTGCCTTGAAGCAGCCTCTGCTCACGCGCTTCTCCCAGGGAGAAGGCAGAATGGCAGTAGCTCGCCACGTTATACCACAGGGTGCACACTCTGCAGCTTTCAAGCCCAGCTCTGCGTTAGCTCACCCCTGCAATTTTGCACCGCCCACGCAAATTTGAGTTGTCGCTGGTTGTTGCAGCGTTTGGCTTTGGTGAGGACAGCGTGTGTTTGTCAGCAGTTGGTGTAGGGTGGAATCTTGAGGAGAAAGTGATATTTCCGTGCCAGAACTGGTTGGTGTTTGCATGGTATTGTGGTAGTTGTTCCCGCAGGTGATCAGTGCTGGAGTGTTATTGCAGGATGAGGGGATTTTGAAGGCTTGTCTGTGAGATGCACTAGAGGCAGCAGTTGCAAACGAAAGGCTGAGGTGTGGAGAGTTTGTCGGTGGGTTTTGGACAGTTGTCAGTTGAAGAGTTGGTTGTTTGCAGGTGAGGTGTAGAGCAGAGGGTGAAGCTGACTTTGCCTGGGCGGCGCAACTGGATGGGTGTGCAGAGCTGAGGAGAGCGGGCTTCTGCGGGTGACCCTAAAGCTGGAGAACCAGCCAGCGGCAGCTCCAGACAGTCCCGCTGCCGAGCTTGGCCGTGTAGGGCCAGTGCCCTGGGGCACAGGGAGTGTGACCCTCCGCAAGCACCAAACAGCAGGTGAGGACTGTGGGGATTTGTACTGAGCTATGATATCTCTAAGGCATGTGCGAGGGGCCGGGGCCAAGGCAAGGTGGGCTCGTTGTGGGGTGTGGGGAGGTGTCAGCCCCCGGACTCAGCCCCTGTCTGATTGTAGTGCCCTTGGGCTGGTGTAGCTCAGTCCTCTGTGTGTTTCTCTTCAGGTGGAGCAGCGTGCAAAGGAAAAGCAAGGAAGGAGAGGAAGGTGGTGAACCTATGAGGAAGAGTGTAGCGAATCTGGCGTGGACTCACGGTAAGGTGCCATGAGAGACATTTATTACAAACTCAGGTTTGCATTTATACTCGCTATGATGCTTGCTCAAGCATTTGCTCTTTAGCTAAGTTAGACATTACATGAGCGATGTAACTGCCATATACGCATTTTTTTCTATAGTAAGCTGTCCCTCTGTCCCTGATGTATCAGTCCTGTATCCTGTATCTTAGTAGTCATAATTTTTCCCCAAGTAGATGAATATTTGCAAGCAGCTTTATCTCCAGTCGTTACCTGTTCATATAATTCTCATTCATCTTTGTGCCATGTCTCCAACTGAAATGTACCAGTTGTAGGAAAGTCTAGCACATGATTAGCCATCCATTCTAATAAACTCACCAATCAGACCCCTGATACATCCTGATTTTGCGTTTGTAGCGCATGTTGAAGGACATCCAGGGTTTGTCTTTGCTTAAGGGATAACTTCCCTCCCATGGTTCCCAATCGCTCACCTTTCGTTGGTGGTGGGCGCGCACTGTCCTGGTTCCCGGTCCTGTTTCCTGGTTCGATTGGGCTTCGCTACCAGAGCGGCTACTGCCTTTATAGGCACGCTGAAAGTCCCTGTTCCAGGGCGCCATTTGTAGCGAATGCGGTACGGACTCTCTTTTAAGGTGCAATGAGAGATGTTTATTACAAATTCAGGCTTGCGTTTATACTCGCTATGATGCTTGCTCAAGCATTTGTTGATTAGCTAAGTTAGTCATTACATAAGTGATGTGTTTTGTGTTCCCACCAAAGTCACTGCCATAAACACCTTTTTTGTCTATCACAAGCTGTCCCTCTGTCCTTGATGCATCAATCCTGTATCAACTCCTCTGTCCTTGATGTATCACATAGCATACAGTCCTTTGTTCTTGTATTTTTCCACTAATGCTTGTTCTCATGCTGTTGACTCTTGCAGTTTCTCATGTGCCCGGTCTTCCGTGTACTGACACAGAAGAGCGATCACGGAAGAGGATTGGAGCGCACCTGTGAGTCAAGCAGAGTCAAGAAAGAAGATGACAGTGGTGGACCTGTGAGTCAGGAGGGGACAAAAGAGGAGAAAGGTGATGGAGCTACGAGTCAAGAGTGAGGAGGAAGATGGGCAGGCTGAGCCAGCGAGAAGGAGAATGTATCCTTAAGCACAGGGAACGATCTGTGATTAGTGCGTCCCCCTCCCACCCCTAGAAACCGTGCTCGGGGGTAAAGTGGTAAAATGGGAGCAGGGGCTGTTGGCTGTGTTTTGGGAGGTGGGGGTGGTGAGCAGGGGCTGGGCTCTTGGACTTGGGAGCAGTTAAGGGAGCAGGGTGGTCATCCCTTGGGAGGTGTCTGTCTGCCAGCAGGTAAAGGAGGGGGAAGAGGATCCTGCCGGGGTGAGGGCCTGGCCAGCTCTCCACTCCCAGGGCTCTTGATGCTGGTGTGGTGTGTTGCTGTAAGTGCCAGGGGTGACTGGCAAAGAAAGTCTTTGTGGGGTGCATGCTGGGAAACTGTGCTGCTACGGAGGGGCTGGGTTGGTGGGAAGGCCTGTGCGGGGGGCCGGGGCCAAGGCAAGGTGGCCTTGTGGTGGGGTGTGGGGATGCGTCAGCGACCGGACTCGCCCCCTCGTGTGACTGTACGGGCCTGGGGTGGGTATATTTTTGTTTTCTGTGCATCTCTGTTCGGGTGGAGCAGCTCGCAAAGGCGAAAGCAAGAAAGAAGAGGAAGGTGGTGAACCTACGAGGAAGAGCGATCAAGAAAGAGGATTGGAGTGCATCTGCAAGTCAACAGGGATCAAGAAAGAAGATGACGGTGGTAGACCTGCGAGTCAGGAGGGATCAAGAAAGAAGAGGAGGAAGGTGATGGAGCTGCGAGTCAGGAGTGAGGAGGAAGAAAATGTCCCCCTTGGGACAGGGACCTCCCTGTAATCAGGACTGCGCCCTCCCACCCCTGGAAACTGCTCAGGGGCCCAGACATCCATGGGAAGGTTGTGTCCGACAACACGAGCCAGATCTTCAGCACTGGCTGCTGTTCAGCTGGGACCAGGGGCTGCTGGTGGGGTTTTGGGAGGCGGGGTGGGTGAGTAGAGGCTGGGCTTTTGTACTCATGAGTGGTTGAGAGAGAGGGCTGGACACCTCTTGGGAGGTGTCTTGTCTGTCTGCCATCAGCTAAAGGAGGGGGAAGAGGATCCTGCCGGGGTGAGGGCCTGGCCAGCTCTCCACTCCCAGGGCTCTTGATGCTGATGTGGTGTGTTGCTGTAAGTGCCAGGGGTGACTGGCAAAGAAAGTCTTTGTGGGGTGCATGCTGGGAAACTGTGCTGCTACGGAGGGGCTGGGTTGGTGGGAAGGCCTGTGCGGGGGGCCGGGGCCAAGGCAAGGTGGGCTTGCTGTGGGATGTGGGGATGCGTCAGCGACCGGACTCACCCCCTATGTGACTGTACGGGCTTGGGGTGGGTGTATTTATTTCTGTCTTCAGGGCATTTCGGTTTGGGTGGAGCAGCTCACAAAGGCGAAAGCAAGAAAGGAAAGTAAGGTTGTGAACTTACGAGAAAGAGTGATCAAGAAAGAGGATTTGAGTTCATCCGGGAGTCGAGGGATCAAGAAAGAAGAGGAGGAAGGTGATGGACGTGCATATTGAAAATGAGAGGGAAGATGGGCAACCTGAAGCATGGAGCAAGGGAATGTCTCCTAGAACAAAGGGACCTTTCTGTAATCAGAGATCCCCCCTCCTACCCTACAAACTGAACAAAGAGGACTGCGAGAGGGAGCGCTCTGACAGGACAAGAGGTATCAGTAAATCTGGCAAGAGGACAGTGGGGGAAGCGCTCTGGCGGATCAACAAGTCTCAATATATGTGGCAAGAGGATGATGGGGGAGAGTTCACCAGTGGTTCAAAAGTCACCCAGAAAAAGGGGAAGAGGATGTCAAGGGGGGAGCGCTCTGGTCGATCACAAGACTCTCCTAAAAAACACACCAGGATGGTGGTGGCGGGGAATGTCCTATATGGGACAAGGGGTCCCGAGAAATCCAGCAAGAGGATGGTGGGGGGGAGCACTCCAGCAGACCAAGAATGTACTAAGGAAAGGCAAAAGGACGGCAGGAGGAGAGACCCAGTGGGTCAAGAGGTACCGAGAAATCCAGCAAGAGGACGACAGGGAGGAGCTCTTTAGCAGGCCAAAATCCCACTGAGGAAAGGCAAGAGGACAGCGGGGGAGAGCGCTCCAGTTCTTCAAGTGACTTCCCAGGCAGAAGGCAGGAGCATGGCGGGGCAGGACTGCGGCAGGTCAAGAATTCTCAGTCTGGCAATAGGATGGCGGGGAGGAGCGTTCCAGCGGGAGAAGAGCGCCCTGACTAGAGGCAAGACGAGGGTGAGGGAGAGCACTCGGACGTGTCAAGAAGACTCCCCCAAAAAGTGCAAGAGGAAGGCCGGTGGGGAGAGCAATCCAGCAGATCAGGAAGTCTCAATAAATGCGGTAAGAAGGTGGCAGGTGGGAGCTCCCCAGTGGTTCAAGAGGTCCCAAGATATCCAGCAAGAGAACTGTGAGGGAGAGCGCTCCAACAGGTCAAGCGGTGTCAAGAAATCCAGCAAGACAATGGTGGGAAACGCTCCGGTGAGTCACAAGATTCCCCCAAAAAAAGGCAAGAGAATGGTGCAGGGGAGCACTCTGGTGGATCAAGAAGCACCCAGGAAAAGGGGAAGAAGATGGTGGGGGGGAGCACTCTGGTTGGTCACAAGACTCCCCCAGAAAACACAAGAGGGTGGCAGGGGGAACGCCCTAATGGGTCAAGAGGACCCAAGAAATCCAGCAAGAGGACGGCGAGGGGGAGCGCTCCAGCAGATCAGGAAGTCTCGATAAATGCGGTAAGAGGATGGCTGGTGGGAGCCCCCCCAGTGGTCCAAGAGATCCCAAGAAATCCAGCAAGAGGACGGCGAGGGGGAGCGCTCTGGCAGATCAGGACGTCTCAATAAATGCGGTAAAAGCATGGTGGGTGGGAGCCCCCCAGTGGTTCACAAGGTTCCAGGAAATCCAGCCAGAGGACGGCGTGGGGGAGCGCTGTGGCAGATGAAGAACCCTCAGTACATCTGGCAAGAGGACGGTGAGGGGGTGCTCTGATGGGTCAAGGTTGCTCTGAAAAAAGCCCAAGAGGGTGGTAAGGAGAAGCTCACCGGTGATTCACGAATCACCCAGAAAAAAGGGAAGAGGACAGTGCGGGGGAGCTCTTCAGTTGTTGAAGAGAATCCCCAGAAAAAGGCAGGAGGATGATGAGGGGGAACACTCTGGCGGGTCAAGAAGTCTCAATAAGTCCGGCAAGAAGACGGTGGGGAGGAGAGCTCGTGTGGGTCAAGAGGTCCCAAGAAACCCAGCAAGAGGACAGCAGGGGCGAGCGCTCCGGCAGATCAGGAAATCTCGATAAATGCAGTTAGAGGATGGTGGGTGTGAGCCCCTCAGTTGTTTAAGACGTCCCAAGAAATCCAGCAAGAGAACTGCGAGGGGGAGCGCTCCGGCAGGTCAAGCGATGTCAAGAAATCCAGCAAGACAATGGTGGAGAACTCTCCGGCGAGTCACAAGACTCTCCCAAAAAAGGCAAAAGAATGGTGCAGGGGAGCACTCTGGTGGATCAAGAAGCACCCAGGAAAAGGGGAAGAGGATGGTGGGGGGAAACGGCCTGGTTGGTCACAAGACTCCCCCAAAAACCACAAGAGGGTGGCAGGGGGAATGCCCTAATGGGTCAAGAAGTCCCAAGAAATCCAGCAAGAGGACGACAGGGAGGAGCTCTTTAGCAGGCCAAAATCCCACTGAGGAAAGGCAAGAGGACAGCGGGGGAGAGCGCTCCAGTTCTTCAAGTGACTTCCCAGGCAGAAGGCAGGAGCATGGCGGGGCAGGACTGCGGCAGGTCAAGAATTCTCAGTCTGGCAATAGGATGGCGGGGAGGAGCGTTCCAGCGGGAGAAGAGCGCCGTGACTAGAGGCAAGACAAGGGTGAGGGAGAGCGCTCGGATGTGTGAAGAAGACTCCCCCAAAAAAGTGCAAGAGGAAGGCCAGGGGGAGAGCAATCCAGCAGATCAGGAAGTCTCAATAAATGCGGTAAGAGGATGGCGGGTGGGAGCCCCCCCAGTGGTCCAAGAGATCCCAAGAAATCCAGCAAGAGGACGGCAAGGGGGAGCGCTCCAGCAGATCAGGAAATGTCGATAAATGCGGTTAGAGGATGGTGGGTGGGAGCCCCACAGTTGTTTAAGGCATCCCAAGAAATCCAGCAAAAGGACGGCGAGGGGGAACGCTCTGGCAGATCAGGACGTCTCAATAAATGCGGTAAGAGGATGGCAGGTGGGAGCCCCCCAGTGGTTCAAAATGTCCCAAGATATCCAGGAAGAGAACTGTGAGGGGGAGCGCTCCGGCAGGTCAAGCGATGTCAACAAATCCAGCAAGACAATGGTGGAGAACGCTCCGGTGAGTCACAAGACTCCACCAAAAAAGGCAAGAGAATGGTTAGAGGATGGTAACAGGCAGCTTTGAGAGCACTCTGGTGGATCAAGAAGCACCCAGGAAAAGGGGAAGAGGATGGTGGGGGGAAACGGCCTGGTTGATCACAAGACTCCCCCAAAAACCACAAGAGGGTGGCAGGGGGAACGCCCTAAGGGGTCAAGAGGTTCCAAGAAATCCAGCAGGAGGACGGCGAGGGGGAGCGCTCCAGCAGGCTGAGATTGTACTAAAGAAAGGCAAAAGGACAGCAGGAGGAGAGACCCAGTGGGTCAAGAGGTCCCAAGAAATCCAGTAAGAGGACAACAGGGAGGAGTGCTCTGGCAGGCCAAAATCTCAGTGAAGAAAGGCAAGAGGACAGCAGGGGGGAGTGCTCCAGTTCTTCAAGTGACTTCCCAGGTAGAAGGCAGAAGGACGGTGGGGTAGCGCTGGGACAGGTCGAGAATTCTCAATCTGGCAATAGGACAGCAGGGAGGAGCATCCAGCGGGACAGGAGCGCCCTGAAAATAGGCAAGACAAGGGTGAGTGAGAGCACTCCGAGATGTCAAGAAGTGTCAAAAAATCTGGTAAAGGATGGCAGGGGGGAGTGCTGTGGATATTCAAGAGACTCCCCAGTAAAAGGCAAGAGGACGGCGCGGGGAAGTGCTCCAGCACGTCAAGATCGCACTGAAGAAAGGCAAGGTCACAGTGGGGGGGAGCATTCCCGTTGTTCCACTGGTTCAAAAGGTCCCAAGAAATCCAACAAGAGAACTGCGAGGGGGAGCGCTCTGGCAAGTCAAGCGGTGTCAATAACCCCAGCAAGGCAACGGCGGAGAGCGCTCTGGTGAGTCACGAGACTCCCCTACAAAGGACGAGAGGATGGTGGAGGGGAGCCCACCAGTGGTTCAAGCAGCACCCAGGAAAAGGGGAGGAGGCTGACGAGGGGCAGGCCTCTGGCGGGCCAAGATCGCTGAGGGAAGGTGCGGGGGAGCTTGCTGGTGGCTCAAGAGACCTCTAGAAAAAGGTAAGAGGGCGGCGGGGGGTGGGAGGGCGCCTCAGCTGGTGAAGAGGAACCCCGAAAACAAGGCAAGAGAATGTTGGTGGGGGGAGCGCTCTGGCGGTTCCAGAGGCTCCCCGAGATCCGCTCAGACGGCAGCGGGTAACGCGGCAGCTCAGCGTCAATCAAAGAAGAACAGGAAGGCGGTTGACCTGCAATTCCAGAGCGAGGAGGAAGACTGGCAACCCGAACGAGGAGCAGCAGAACTTGGCATGGCCTCTGAAATCCTCCTTTAATCTGGGCTCAGGTAAGCTGGAGGCAGGGGACATAGGCTGGGGTTTGGGAGGCGGGCAGGTGAGAAATGATCCGCGTTTTTGATCTCCTGAGTGACTGAAGCGCCTGGGAGTTCATTTGGAGTCGTTGCCTTACTTGATTTTACACTGACTTTTGCATTATATTTTAATGACGTAGAATTTTCCGTTTTGACATCGAAACCTAAACTTCTTTGGAAATTCATCCTCTGTCCCTTCAGTCTCAGCTCGTGGCACTTCCACTGTCTCGTGGCCCGCGTTTCAATGTACATTAGATCGCTTCCTGGGCCTTGGATTTTAAGTAATGGTCCGTCACAAGTTTGTTTTTCTTGTCCTTAACAGGCAGCTTTGAGAGCTCTCTAAGGAAAAGTGATATCTTTTTACCTTGTTACTGCTCTTTCCATGTTACGAGCAGCCACCCTCTTTATGATCAGTCTCATGCTTTTCTTCCTTTCTTGCCCAGGTTCAGAATACCAGGAATTCCAAGCTTCAAGTTTCCTGTGGAACATTGCGGGAGACCTTGATAACGTGGCAATGAGGGAGGTGATGAAGAGAAACAATACCTGTTCCTTTCCCATTTCAAGACGTTATTTTTTACCTTCCTGGTAGCTGTGAGATGATTTGCAATCTTGCGCTAGCATCTGCCTGAAAGAGAACACGGACCCTTTGGGTGCCTCCTCAAGAAATACTTGCTCTATGGTTCCGGCGATGTCCAGGCTTCAAGGGTGGGGCATAGGGGAGTGTAAATCTTAGGGGGCCTCCCGGGATGTCTGCAGGTTTGGGTGACCCGTGGCTGGGACGGGGACGCCGAGGTTGTCAATCTTGCCCTGAATCTCTCGCTCCCTCTCTTGCAGCACCCGAGACCGAATGGAGGAGCAAGAGTACGGGAAGTTCCTGCGCCACGCCACAGATCACATTTATCGCTCTCGCCCTGAGAGACCCGGAGAACCAAACCGTTCCCATCGTGCCTTGAAGCAGCCTCTGCTCACGCGCTTCTCCCAGGGAGAAGGCAGAATGGCAGTAGCTCGCCACGTTATACCACAGGGTGCACACTCTGCAGCTTTCAAGCCCAGCTCTGCGTTAGCTCACCCCTGCAATTTTGCACCGCCCACGCAAATTTGAGTTGTCGCTGGTTGTTGCAGCGTTTGGCTTTGGTGAGGACAGCGTGTGTTTGTCAGCAGTTGGTGTAGGGTGGAATCTTGAGGAGAAAGTGATATTTCCGTGCCAGAACTGGTTGGTGTTTGCATGGTATTGTGGTAGTTGTTCCCGCAGGTGATCAGTGCTGGAGTGTTATTGCAGGATGAGGGGATTTTGAAGGCTTGTCTGTGAGATGCACTAGAGGCAGCAGTTGCAAACGAAAGGCTGAGGTGTGGAGAGTTTGTTGGTGGGTTTTGGACAGTTGTCAGTTGAAGAGTTGGTTGTTTGCAGGTGAGGTGTAGAGCAGAGGGTGAAGCTGACTTTGCCTGGGCGGCGCAACTGGATGGGTGTGCAGAGCTGAGGAGAGCGGGCTTCTGCGGGTGACCCTAAAGCTGGAGAACCAGCCAGCGGCAGCTCCAGACAGTCCCGCTGCCGAGCTTGGCCGTGTAGGGCCAGTGCCCTGGGGCACAGGGAGTGTGACCCTCCGCAAGCACCAAACAGCAGGTGAGGACTGTGGGGATTTGTACTGAGCTATGATATCTCTAAGGCATGTGCGAGGGGCCGGGGCCAAGGCAAGGTGGGCTCGTTGTGGGGTGTGGGGAGGTGTCAGCCCCCGGACTCAGCCCCTGTCTGATTGTAGTGCCCTTGGGCTGGTGTAGCTCAGTCCTCTGTGTGTTTCTCTTCAGGTGGAGCAGCGTGCAAAGGAAAAGCAAGGAAGGAGAGGAAGGTGGTGAACCTATGAGGAAGAGTGTAGCGAATCTGGCGTGGACTCACGGTAAGGTGCCATGAGAGACATTTATTACAAACTCAGGTTTGCATTTATACTCGCTATGATGCTTGCTCAAGCATTTGCTCTTTAGCTAAGTTAGACATTACATGAGCGATGTAACTGCCATATACGCATTTTTTTCTATAGTAAGCTGTCCCTCTGTCCCTGATGTATCAGTCCTGTATCCTGTATCTTAGTAGTCATAATTTTTCCCCAAGTAGATGAATATTTTGCAAGCAGCTTTATCTCCAGTCGTTACCTGTTCATATAATTCTCATTCATCTTTGTGCCATGTCTCCAACTGAAATGTATCAGTTGTAGGAAAGTCTAGCACATGATTAGCAATCCATTGTAATAAACTCACCAATCAGACCCCTGATACCTCCTGATTTTGCGTTTGTAGCGCATGTTGAAGGACATCCAGGGTTTGTCTTTGCTTAAGGGATAACTTCCCTCCCATGGTTCCCAATCGCTCACCTTTCGTTGGTGGTGGGCGCGCACTGTCCTGGTTCCCGGTCCTGTTTCCTGGTTCGATTGGGCTTCGCTACCAGAGCGGCTACTGCCTTTATAGGCACGCTGAAAGTCCCTGTTCCAGGGCGCCATTTGTAGCGAATGCGGTACGGACTCTCTTTTAAGGTGCAATGAGAGATGTTTATTACAAATTCAGGCTTGCGTTTATACTCGCTATGATACTTGCTCAAGCATTTGTTGATTAGCTAAGTTAGTCATTACGTAAGTGATGTGTTTTGTGTTCCCACCAAAGTCACTGCCATAAACACCTTTTTTGTCTATCACAAGCTGTCCCTCTGTCCTTGATGCATCAATCCTGTATCAACTCCTCTGTCCTTGATGTATCACATAGCATACAGTCCTTTGTTCTTGTATTTTTCCACTAATGCTTGTTCTCATGCTGTTGACTCTTGCAGTTTCTCATGTGCCCGGTCTTCCGTGTACTGACACAGAAGAGCGATCACGAAAGAGGATTGGAGCGCACCTGTGAGTCAAGCAGAGTCAAGAAAGAAGATGACAGTGGTGGACCTGTGAGTCAGGAGGGGACAAAAGAGGAGACAGGTGATGGAGCTACGAGTCAAGAGTGAGGAGGAAGATGGGCAGCCTGAGCCAGCGAGAAGGAGAATGTATACTTAAGCACAGGGAACGATCTGTGATTAGTGCGTCCCCCTCCCACCCCTAGAAACCGTGCTCGGGGGTAAAGTGGTAAAATGGGAGCAGGGGCTGTTGGCTGTGTTTTGGGAGGTGGGGGTGGTGAGCAGGGGCTGGGCTCTTGGACTTGGGAGCAGTTAAGGGAGCAGGGTGGTCATCCCTTGGGAGGTGTCTGTCTGCCAGCAGGTAAAGGAGGGGGAAGAGGATCCTGCCGGGGTGAGGGCCTGGCCAGCTCTCCACTCCCAGGGCTCTTGATGCTGGTGTGGTGTGTTGCTGTAAGTGCCAGGGGTGACTGGCAAAGAAAGTCTTTGTGGGGTGCATGCTGGGAAACTGTGCTGCTACGGAGGGGCTGGGTTGGTGGGAAGGCCTGTGCGGGGGGCCGGGGCCAAGGCAAGGTGGCCTTGTGGTGGGGTGTGGGGATGGGTCAGCGACCGGACTCGCCCCCTCGTGTGACTGTACGGGCCTGGGGTGGGTATATTTTTGTTTTCTGTGCATCTCTGTTCGGGTGGAGCAGCTCGCAAAGGCGAAAGCAAGAAGGAAGAGGAAGGTGGTGAACCTACGAGGAAGAGCGATCAAGAAAGAGGATTGGAGTGCATCTGCAAGTCAACAGGGATCAAGAAAGAAGATGGCGGTGGTAGACCTGCGAGTCAGGAGGGATCAAGAAAGAAGAGGAGGAAGGTGATGGAGCTGCGAGTCAGGAGTGAGGAGGAAGAAAATGTCCCCCTTGGGACAGGGACCTCCCTGTAATCAGGACTGCGCCCTCCCACCCCTGGAAACTGCTCAGGGGCCCAGACATCCATGGGAAGGTTGTGTCCGACAACACGAGCCAGGTCTTCAGCACTGGCTGCTGTTCAGCTGGGACCAGGGGCTGCTGGTGGGGTTTTGGGAGGCGGGGTGGGTGAGTAGAGGCTGGGCTTTTGTACTCATGAGTGGTTGAGAGAGAGGGCTGGACACCTCTTGGGAGGTGTCTTGTCTGTCTGCCATCAGCTAAAGGAGGGGGAAGAGGATCCTGCCGGGGTGAGGGCCTGGCCAGCTCTCCACTCCCAGGGCTCTTGATGCTGATGTGGTGTGTTGCTGTAAGTGCCAGGGGTGACTGGCAAAGAAAGTCTTTGTGGGGTGCATGCTGGGAAACTGTGCTGCTACGGAGGGGCTGGGTTGGTGGGAAGGCCTGTGCGGGGGGCCGGGGCCAAGGCAAGGTGGGCTTGCTGTGGGATGTGGGGATGCGTCAGCGAGCGGACTCACCCCCTATGTGACTGTACGGGCTTGGGGTGGGTGTATTTATTTCTGTCTTCAGGGCATTTCGGTTTGGGTGGAGCAGCTCACAAAGGCGAAAGCAAGAAAGGAAAGTAAGGTTGTGAACTTACGAGAAAGAGTGATCAAGAAAGAGGATTTGAGTTCATGCGGGAGTCGAGGGATCAAGAAAGAAGAGGAGGAAGGTGATGGACGTGCATATTGAAAATGAGAGGGAAGATGGGCAACCTGAAGCATGGAGCAAGGGAATGTCTCCTAGAACAAAGGGACCTTTCTGTAATCAGAGATCCCCCCTCCTACCCTACAAACTGAACAAAGAGGACTGCGAGAGGAAGCGCTCTGACAGGACAAGAGGTATCAGTAAATCTGGCAAGAGGACAGTGGGGGAAGCGCTCTGGCGGATCAACAAGTCTCAATATATGTGGCAAGAGGATGATGGGGGAGAGTTCACCAGTGGTTCAAAAGTCACCCAGAAAAAGGGGAAGAGGATGTCAAGGGGGGAGCGCTCTGGTCGATCACAAGACTCTCCTAAAAAACACACCAGGATGGTGGTGGGGGGGAATGTCCTATATGGGACAAGGGGTCCCGAGAAATCCAGCAAGAGGATGGTGGGGGGGAGCACTCCAGCAGACCAAGAATGTACTAAGGAAAGGCAAAAGGACGGCAGGAGGAGAGACCCAGTGGGTCAAGAGGTACCGAGAAATCCAGCAAGAGGACGACAGGGAGGAGCTCTTTAGCAGGCCAAAATCCCACTGAGGAAAGGCAAGAGGACAGCGGGGGAGAGCGCTCCAGTTCTTCAAGTGACTTCCCAGGCAGAAGGCAGGAGCATGGCGGGGCAGGACTGCGGCAGGTCAAGAATTCTCAGTCTGGCAATAGGATGGCGGGGAGGAGCGTTCCAGCGGGAGAAGAGCGCCCTGACTAGAGGCAAGACGAGGGTGAGGGAGAGCACTCGGACGTGTCAAGAAGACTCCCCCAAAAAGTGCAAGAGGAAGGCCGGTGGGGAGAGCAATCCAGCAGATCAGGAAGTCTCAATAAATGCGGTAAGAAGGTGGCAGGTGGGAGCTCCCCAGTGGTTCAAGAGGTCCCAAGATATCCAGCAAGAGAACTGTGAGGGAGAGCGCTCCAACAGGTCAAGCGGTGTCAAGAAATCCAGCAAGACAATGGTGGAAAACGCTCCGGTGAGTCACAAGATTCCCCCAAAAAAAGGCAAGAGAATGGTGCAGGGGAGCACTCTGGTGGATCAAGAAGCACCCAGGAAAAGGGGAAGAAGATGGTGGGGGGGAGCACTCTGGTTGGTCACAAGACTCCCCCAGAAAACACAAGAGGGTGGCAGGGGGAACGCCCTAATGGGTCAAGAGGACCCAAGAAATCCAGCAAGAGGACGGCGAGGGGGAGCGCTCCAGCAGATCAGGAAGTCTCGATAAATGCGGTAAGAGCATGGTGGGTGGGAGGCCCCCAGTGGTTCAAGAGGTCCCAAGAAATCCAGCAAGTGGGCGGCGAGGGGGAGCGCTCTGGCAGATCAGGACGTCTCAATAAATGCGGTAAAAGGATGGTGGGTGGGAGCCCCCCGGTGGTTCACAAGGTTCCAGGAAATCCAGCAAGAGGACGGCGTGGGGGAGCGCTGTGGCAGATGAAGAACCCTCAGTACATCTGGCAAGAGGACGGTGAGGGGGTGCTCTGATGGGTCAAGGTTGCTCTGAAAAAAGCCCAAGAGGGTGGTAAGGAGAAGCTCACCGGTGATTCACGAATCACCCAGAAAAAAGGGAAGAGGACAGTGCGGGGGAGCTCTTCAGTTGTTGAAGAGAATCCCCAGAAAAAGGCAGGAGGATGATGAGGGGGAACACTCTGGCGGGTCAAGAAGTCTCAATAAGTCCGGCAAGAAGACGGTGGGGAGGAGAGCTCGTGTGGGTCAAGAGGTCCCAAGAAACCCAGCAAGAGGACAGCAGGGGCGAGCGCTCCGGCAGATCAGGAAATCTCGATAAATGCAGTTAGAGGATGGTGGGTGTGAGCCCCTCAGTTGTTGAAGACGTCCCAAGAAATCCAGCAAGAGAACTGCGAGGGGGAGCGCTCCGGCAGGTCAAGCGATGTCAAGAAATCCAGCAAGACAATGGTGGAGAACTCTCCGGCGAGTCACAAGACTCTCCCAAAAAAGGCAAAAGAATGGTGCAGGGGAGCACTCTGGTGGATCAAGAAGCACCCAGGAAAAGGGGAAGAGGATGGTGGGGGGAAACGGCCTGGTTGGTCACAAGACTCCCCCAAAAACCACAAGAGGGTGGCAGGGGGAACGCCCTAATGGGTCAAGAAGTCCCAAGAAATCCAGCAAGAGGACGACAGGGAGGAGCTCTTTAGCAGGCCAAAATCCCACTGAGGAAAGGCAAGAGGACAGCGGGGGAGAGCGCTCCAGTTCTTCAAGTGACTTCCCAGGCAGAAGGCAGGAGCATGGCGGGGCAGGACTGCGGCAGGTCAAGAATTCTCAGTCTGGCAATAGGATGGCGGGGAGGAGCGTTCCAGCGGGAGAAGAGCGCCCTGACTAGAGGCAAGACAAGGGTGAGGGAGAGCGCTCGGATGTGTGAAGAAGACTCCCCCAAAAAAGTGCAAGAGGAAGGCCAGGGGGAGAGCAATCCAGCAGATCAGGAAGTCTCAATAAATGCGGTAAGAGGATGGCGGGTGGGAGCCCCCCCAGTGGTCCAAGAGATCCCAAGAAATCCAGCAAGAGGACGGCAAGGGGGAGCGCTCCAGCAGATCAGGAAATCTCGATAAATGCGGTTAGAGGATGGTGGGTGGGAGCCCCACAGTTGTTTAAGGCATCCCAAGAAATCCAGCAAAAGGACGGCGAGGGGGAACGCTCTGGCAGATCAGGACGTCTCAATAAATGCGGTAAGAGGATGGCGGGTGGGAGCCCCCCAGTGGTTCAAAATGTCCCAAGATATCCAGGAAGAGAACTGTGAGGGGGAGCGCTCCGGCAGGTCAAGCGATGTCAACAAATCCAGCAAGACAATGGTGGAGAACGCTCCGGTGAGTCACAAGACTCCACCAAAAAAGGCAAGAGAATGGTTAGAGGATGGTAACAGGCAGCTTTGAGAGCACTCTGGTGGATCAAGAAGCACCCAGGAAAAAAAGGGGAAGAGGATGGTGGGGGGAAACGGCCTGGTTGATCACAAGACTCCCCCAAAAACCACAAGAGGGTGGCAGGGGGAACGCCCTAAGGGGTCAAGAGGTTCCAAGAAATCCAGCAGGAGGACGGCGAGGGGGAGCGCTCCAGCAGGCTGAGATTGTACTAAAGAAAGGCAAAAGGACAGCAGGAGGAGAAACCCAGTGGGTCAAGAGGTCCCAAGAAATCCAGTAAGAGGACAACAGGGAGGAGTGCTCTGGCAGGCCAAAATCTCAGTGAAGAAAGGCAAGAGGACAGCAGGGGGGAGTGCTCCAGTTCTTCAAGTGACTTCCCAGGTAGAAGGCAGAAGGACGGTGGGGTAGCGCTGGGACAGGTCGAGAATTCTCAATCTGGCAATAGGACAGCAGGGAGGAGCATCCAGCGGGACAGGAGCGCCCTGAAAATAGGCAAGACAAGGGTGAGTGAGAGCACTCCGAGATGTCAAGAAGTGTCAAAAAATCTGGTAAAGGATGGCAGGGGGGAGTGCTGTGGATATTCAAGAGACTCCCCAGTAAAAGGCAAGAGGACGGCGCGGGGAAGTGCTCCAGCACGTCAAGATGGCACTGAAGAAAGGCAAGGTCACAGTGGGGGGGAGCATTCCCGTTGTTCCAATGGTTCAAAAGGTCCCAAGAAATCCAACAAGAGAACTGCGAGGGGGAGCGCTCTGGCAAGTCAAGCGGTGTCAATAACCCCAGCAAGGCAACGGCGGAGAGCGCTCTGGTGAGTCACGAGACTCCCCTACAAAGGACGAGAGGATGGTGGAGGGGAGCCCACCAGTGGTTCAAGCAGCACCCAGGAAAAGGGGAGGAGGCTGACGAGGGGCAGGCCTCTGGCGGGCCAAGATCACTGAGGGAAGGTGCGGGGGAGCTTGCTGGTGGCTCAAGAGACCTCTAGAAAAAGGTAAGAGGGCGGCGGGGGGTGGGAGGGCGCCTCAGCTGGTGAAGAGGAACCCCGAAAACAAGGCAAGAGAATGTTGGTGGGGGGAGCGCTCTGGCGGTTCCAGAGGCTCCCCGAGATCCGCTCAGACGGCAGCGGGTAACGCGGCAGCTCAGCGTCAATCAAAGAAGAACAGGAAGGCGGTTGACCTGCAATTCCAGAGCGAGGAGGAAGACTGGCAACCCGAACAAGGAGCAGCAGAACTTGGCATGGCCTCTGAAATCCTCCTTTAATCTGGGCTCAGGTAAGCTGGAAGCAGGGGACATAGGCTGGGGTTTGGGAGGTGGGCAGGTGAGAAATGATCCGCGTTTTTGATCTCCTGAGTGACTGAAGCGCCTGGGAGTTCATTTGGAGTCGTTGCCTTACTTGATTTTACACTGACTTTTGCATTATATTTTAATGACGTAGAATTTTCCGCTTTGACATCGAAACCTAAACTTCTTTGGAAATTCATCCTCTGTCCCTTCAGTCTCTGCTCGTGGCACTTCCACTGTCTCGTGGCCCGCGTTTCAATGTACATTAGATCGCTTCCTGGGCCTTGGATTTTAAGTAATGGTCCGTCACAAGTTTGTTTTTCTTGTCCTTAACAGGCAGCTTTGAGAGCTCTCTAAGGAAAAGTGATATCTTTTTACCTTGTTACTGCTCTTTCCATGTTACGAGCAGCCACCCTCTTTATGATCAGTCTCATGCTTTTCTTCCTTTCTTGCCCAGGTTCAGAATACCAGGAATTCCAAGCTTCAAGTTTCCTGTGGAACATTGCGGGAGACCTTGATAACGTGGCAATGAGGGAGGTGATGAAGAGAAACAATACCTGTTCCTTTCCCATTTCAAGACGTTATTTTTTACCTTCCTGGTAGCTGTGAGATGATTTGCAATCTTGCGCTAGCATCTGCCTGAAAGAGAACACGGAGCCTTTGGGTGCCTCCTCAAGAAATACTTGCTCTATGGTTCTGGCGATGTCCAGGCTTCAAGGGTGGGGCATAGGGGAGTGTAAATCTTAGGGGGCCTCCCGGGATGTCTGCAGGTTTGGGTGACCCGTGGCTGGGACGGGGACGCCGAGGTTGTCAATCTTGCCCTGAATCTCTCGCTCCCTCTCTTGCAGCACCCGAGACCGAATGGAGGAGCAAGTGTACGGGAAGTTCCTGCGCCACGACACAGATCACATTTATCGCTCTCGCCCTGAGAGACCCGGAGAACCAAACTGTTCCCATCGTGCCTTGAAGCAGCCTCTGCTCACGCGCTTCTCCCAGGGAGAAGGCAGAATGGCAGTAGCTCGCCACGTTATACCACAGGGTGCACACTCTGCAGCTTTCAAGCCCAGCTCTGCGTTAGCTCACCCCTGCAATTTTGCACCGCCCACGCAAATTTGAGTTGTCGCTGGTTGTTGCAGCGTTTGGCTTTGGTGAGGACAGCGTGTGTTTGTCAGCAGTTGGTGTAGGGTGGAATCTTGAGGAGAAAGTGATATTTCCGTGCCAGAACTGGTTGGTGTTTGCATGGTATTGTGGTAGTTGTTCCCACAGGTGATCAGTGCTGGAGTGTTATTGCAGGATGAGGGGATTTTGAAGGCTTGTCTGTGAGATGCACTAGAGGCAGCAGTTGCAAACGAAAGGCTGAGGTGTGGAGAGTTTGTCGGTGGGTTTTGGACAGTTGTCAGTTGAAGAGTTGGTTGTTTGCAGGTGAGGTGTAGAGCAGAGGGTGAAGCTGACTTTGCCTGGGCGGCGCAACTGGATGGGTGTGCAGAGCTGAGGAGAGCGGGCTTCTGCGGGTGACCCTAAAGCTGGAGAACCAGCCAGCGGCAGCTCCAGACAGTCCCGCTGCCGAGCTTGGCCGTGTAGGGCCAGTGCCCTGGGGCACAGGGAGTGTGACCCTCCGCAAGCACCAAACAGCAGGTGAGGACCGTGGGGATTTGTACTGAGCTATGATATCTCTAAGGCATGTGCGAGGGGCCGGGGCCAAGGCAAGGTGGGCTCGTTGTGGGGTGTGGGGAGGTGTCAGCCCCCGGACTCAGCCCCTGTCTGATTGTAGTGCCCTTGGGCTGGTGTAGCTCAGTCCTCTGTGTGTTTCTCTTCAGGTGGAGCAGCGTGCAAAGGAAAAGCAAGGAAGGAGAGGAAGGTGGTGAACCTATGAGGAAGAGTGTAGCGAATCTGGCGTGGACTCACGGTAAGGTGCCATGAGAGACATTTATTACAAACTCAGGTTTGCATTTATACTCGCTATGATGCTTGCTCAAGCATTTGCTCTTTAGCTAAGTTAGACATTACATGAGCGATGTAACTGCCATATACGCATTTTTTTCTATAGTAAGCTGTCCCTCTGTCCCTGATGTATCAGTCCTGTATCCTGTATCTTAGTAGTCATAATTTTTCCCCAAGTAGATGAATATTTTGCAAGCAGCTTTATCTCCAGTCGTTACCTGTTCATATAATTCTCATTCATCTTTGTGCCATGTCTCCAACTGAAATGTACCAGTTGTAGGAAAGTCTAGCACATGATTAGCAATCCATTGTAATAAACTCACCAATCAGACCCCTGATACATCCTGATTTTGCGTTTGTAGCGCATGTTGAAGGACATCCAGGGTTTGTCTTTGCTTAAGGGATAACTTCCCTCCCATGGTTCCCAATCGCTCACCTTTCGTTGGTGGTGGGCGCGCACTGTCCTGGTTCCCGGTCCTGTTTCCTGGTTCGATTGGGCTTCGCTACCAGAGCGGCTACTGCCTTTATAGGCACGCTGAAAGTCCCTGTTCCAGGGCGCCATTTGTAGCGAATGCGGTACGGACTCTCTTTTAAGGTGCAATGAGAGATGTTTATTACAAATTCAGGCTTGTGTTTATACTCGCTATGATACTTGCTCAAGCATTTGTTGATTAGCTAAGTTAGTCATTACATAAGTGATGTGTTTTGTGTTCCCACCAAAGTCACTGCCATAAACACCTTTTTTGTCTATCACAAGCTGTCCCTCTGTCCTTGATGCATCAATCCTGTATCAACTCCTCTGTCCTTGATGTATCACATAGCATACAGTCCTTTGTTCTTGTATTTTTCCACTAATGCTTGTTCTCATGCTGTTGACTCTTGCAGTTTCTCATGTGCCCGGTCTTCCGTGTACTGACACAGAAGAGCGATCACGAAAGAGGATTGGAGCGCACCTGTGAGTCAAGCAGAGTCAAGAAAGAAGATGACAGTGGTGGACCTGTGAGTCAAGAGGGGACAAAAGAGGAGACAGGTGATGGAGCTACGAGTCAAGAGTGAGGAGGAAGATGGGCAGCCTGAGCCAGCGAGAAGGAGAATGTATCCTTAAGCACAGGGAACGATCTGTGATTAGTGCGTCCCCCTCCCACCCCTAGAAACCGTGCTCGGGGGTAAAGTGGTAAAATGGGAGCAGGGGCTGTTGGCTGTGTTTTGGGAGGTGGGGGTGGTGAGCAGGGGCTGGGCTCTTGGACTTGGGAGCAGTTAAGGGAGCAGGATGGTCATCCCTTGGGAGGTGTCTGTCTGCCAGCAGGTAAAGGAGGGGGAAGAGGATCCTGCCGGGGTGAGGGCCTGGCCAGCTCTCCACTCCCAGGGCTCTTGATGCTGGTGTGGTGTGTTGCTGTAAGTGCCAGGGGTGACTGGCAAAGAAAGTCTTTGTGGGGTGCATGCTGGGAAACTGTGCTGCTACGGAGGGGCTGGGTTGGTGGGAAGGCCTGTGCGGGGGGCCGGGGCCAAGGCAAGGTGGGCTTGCAGTGGGATGTGGGGATGCGTCAGCGACCGGACTCACCCCCTATGTGACTGTACGGGCTTGGGGTGGGTGTATTTCTGTCTTCAGGGCATTTCGGTTTGGGTGGAGCAGCTCACAAAGGCGAAAGCAAGAAAGGAAAGTAAGGTTGTGAACTTACGAGAAAGAGTGATCAAGAAAGAGGATTTAAGTTCATCCGGGAGTCGAGGGATCAAGAAAGAAGAGGAGGAAGGTGATGGACGTGCATATTGAAAATGAGAGGGAAGATGGGCAACCTGAAGCATGGAGCAAGGGAATGTCTCCTAGAACATAAGGGACCTTTCTGTAATCAGAGATCCCCCCTCCTACCCTACAAACTGAACAAAGAGGACTGCGAGAGGGAGCGCTCTGACAGGACAAGAGGTATCAGTAAATCTGGCAAGAGGACAGTGGGGGAAGCGCTCTGGCGGATCAACAAGTCTCAATATATGTGGCAAGAGGATGAAGGGGGAGAGTTCACCAGTGGTTCAAAAGTCACCCAGAAAAAGGGGAAGAGGATGTCAAGGGGGGAGCGCTCTGGTCGATCACAAGACTCTCCTAAAAAACACACCAGGATGGTGGTGGGGGGGAATGTCCTATATGGGACAAGGGGTCCCGAGAAATCCAGCAAGAGGATGGTGGGGGGGAGCACTCCAGCAGACCAAGAATGTACTAAGGAAAGGCAAAAGGACGGCAGGAGGAGAGACCCAGTGGGTCAAGAGGTACCGAGAAATCCAGCAAGAGGACGACAGGGAGGAGCTCTTTAGCAGGCCAAAATCCCACTGAGGAAAGGCAAGAGGACAGCGGGGGAGAGCGCTCCAGTTCTTCAAGTGACTTCCCAGGCAGAAGGCAGGAGCATGGCGGGGCAGGACTGCGGCAGGTCAAGAATTCTCAGTCTGGCAATAGGATGGCGGGGAGGAGCGTTCCAGCGGGAGAAGAGCGCCCTGACTAGAGGCAAGACGAGGGTGAGGGAGAGCACTCGGACGTGTCAAGAAGACTCCCCCAAAAAGTGCAAGAGGAAGGCCGGTGGGGAGAGCAATCCAGCAGATCAGGAAGTCTCAATAAATGCGGTAAGAAGGTGGCAGGTGGGAGCTCCCCAGTGGTTCAAGAGGTCCCAAGATATCCAGCAAGAGAACTGTGAGGGAGAGCGCTCCAACAGGTCAAGCGGTGTCAAGAAATCCAGCAAGACAATGGTGGAAAACGCTCCGGTGAGTCACAAGATTCCCCCAAAAAAAGGCAAGAGAATGGTGCAGGGGAGCACTCTGGTGGATCAAGAAGCACCCAGGAAAAGGGGAAGAAGATGGTGGGGGGGAGCACTCTGGTTGGTCACAAGACTCCCCCAGAAAACACAAGAGGGTGGCAGGGGGAACGCCCTAATGGGTCAAGAGGACCCAAGAAATCCAGCAAGAGGACGGCGAGGGGGAGCGCTCCGGCAGATCAGGAAGTCTCGATAAATGCGGTAAGAGGATGGTGGGTGGGAGGCCCCCAGTGGTTCAAGAGGTCCCAAGAAATCCAGCAAGAGGGCGGCGAGGGGGAGCGCTCTGGCAGATCAGGACGTCTCAATAAATGCGGTAAAAGGATGGTGGGTGGGAGCCCCCCAGTGGTTCACAAGGTTCCAGGAAATCCAGCAAGAGGACGGCGTGGGGGAGCGCTGTGGCAGATGAAGAACCCTCAATACATCTGGCAAGAGGACGGTGAGGGGGTGCTCTGATGGGTCAAGGTTGCTCTGAAAAAAGCCCAAGAGGGTGGTAAGGAGAAGCTCACCGGTGATTCACGAATCACCCAGAAAAAAGGGAAGAGGACAGTGCGGGGGAGCTCTTCAGTTGTTGAAGAGAATCCCCAGAAAAAGGCAGGAGGATGATGAGGGGGAACACTCTGGCGGGTCAAGAAGTCTCAATAAGTCCGGCAAGAAGACGGTGGGGAGGAGAGCTCGTGTGGGTCAGGAGGTCCCAAGAACCCCAGCAAGAGGACAGCAGGGGCGAGCGCTCCGGCAGATCAGGAAATCTCGATAAATGCAGTTAGAGGATGGTGGGTGTGAGCCCCTCAGTTGTTGAAGACGTCCCAAGAAATCCAGCAAGAGAACTGCGAGGGGGAGCGCTCCGGCAGGTCAAGCGATGTCAAGAAATCCAGCAAGACAATGGTGGAGAACTCTCCGGCGAGTCACAAGACTCTCCCAAAAAAGGCAAAAGAATGGTGCAGGGGAGCACTCTGGTGGATCAAGAAGCACCCAGGAAAAGGGGAAGAGGATGGTGGGGGGAAACGGCCTGGTTGGTCACAAGACTCCCCCAAAAACCACAAGAGGGTGGCAGGGGGAACGCCCTAATGGGTCAAGAAGTCCCAAGAAATCCAGCAAGAGGACGACAGGGAGGAGCTCTTTAGCAGGCCAAAATCCCACTGAGGAAAGGCAAGAGGACAGCGGGGGAGAGCGCTCCAGTTCTTCAAGTGACTTCCCAGGCAGAAGGCAGGAGCATGGCGGGGCAGGACTGCGGCAGGTCAAGAATTCTCGGTCTGGCAATAGGATGGCGGGGAGGAGCGTTCCAGCGGGAGAAGAGCGCCCTGACTAGAGGCAAGACAAGGGTGAGGGAGAGCGCTCGGATGTGTGAAGAAGACTCCCCCAAAAAAGTGCAAGAGGAAGGCCAGGGGGAGAGCAATCCAGCAGATCAGGAAGTCTCAATAAATGCGGTAAGAGGATGGCGGGTGGGAGCCCCCCCAGTGGTCCAAGAGATCCCAAGAAATCCAGCAAGAGGACGGCAAGGGGGAGCGCTCCAGCAGATCAGGAAATCTCGATAAATGCGGTTAGAGGATGGTGGGTGGGAGCCCCACAGTTGTTTAAGGCATCCCAAGAAATCCAGCAAAAGGACGGCGAGGGGGAACGCTCTGGCAGATCAGGACGTCTCAATAAATGCGGTAAGAGGATGGCGGGTGGGAGCCCCCCAGTGGTTCAAAATGTCCCAAGATATCCAGGAAGAGAACTGTGAGGGAGAGCGCTCCAACAGGTCAAGCGATGTCAACAAATCCAGCAAGACAATGGTGGAGAACGCTCCGGTGAGTCACAAGACTCCACCAAAAAAGGCAAGAGAATGGTTAGAGGATGGTAACAGGCAGCTTTGAGAGCACTCTGGTGGATCAAGAAGCACCCAGGAAAAAAAGGGGAAGAGGATGGTGGGGGGAAACGGCCTGGTTGATCACAAGACTCCCCCAAAAACCACAAGAGGGTGGCAGGGGGAACGCCCTAAGGGGTCAAGAGGTTCCAAGAAATCCAGCAGGAGGACGGCGAGGGGGAGCGCTCCAGCAGGCTGAGATTGTACTAAAGAAAGGCAAAAGGACAGCAGGAGGAGAAACCCAGTGGGTCAAGAGGTCCCAAGAAATCCAGTAAGAGGACAACAGGGAGGAGTGCTCTGGCAGGCCAAAATCTCAGTGAAGAAAGGCAAGAGGACAGCAGGGGGGAGTGCTCCAGTTCTTCAAGTGACTTCCCAGGTAGAAGGCAGAAGGACGGTGGGGTAGCGCTGGGACAGGTCGAGAATTCTCAATCTGGCAATAGGACAGCAGGGAGGAGCATCCAGCGGGACAGGAGCGCCCTGAAAATAGGCAAGACAAGGGCGAGTGAGAGCACTCCGAGATGTCAAGAAGTGTCAAAAAATCTGGTAAAGGATGGCAGGGGGGAGTGCTGTGGATATTCAAGAGACTCCCCAGTAAAAGGCAAGAGGACGGCGCGGGGAAGTGCTCCAGCACGTCAAGATCGCACTGAAGAAAGGCAAGGTCACAGTGGGGGGGAGCATTCCCGTTGTTCCAATGGTTCAAAAGGTCCCAAGAAATCCAACAAGAGAACTGCGAGGGGGAGTGCTCTGGCAAGTCAAGCGGTGTCAATAACCCCAGCAAGGCAACGGCGGAGAGCGCTCTGGTGAGTCACGAGACTCCCCTACAAAGGACGAGAGGATGGTGGAGGGGAGCCCACCAGTGGTTCAAGCAGCACCCAGGAAAAGGGGAGGAGGCTGACGAGGGGCAGGCCTCTGGCGGGCCAAGATCACTGAGGGAAGGTGCGGGGGAGCTTGCTGGTGGCTCAAGAGACCTCTAGAAAAAGGTAAGAGGGCGGCGGGGGGTGGGAGGGCGCCTCAGCTGGTGAAGAGGAACCCCGAAAACAAGGCAAGAGAATGTTGGTGGGGGGAGCGCTCTGGCAGTTCCAGAGGCTCCCCGAGATCCGCTCAGACGGCAGCGGGTAACGCGGCAGCTCAGCGTCCATCAAAGAAGAACAGGAAGGCGGTTGACCTGCAATTCCAGAGCGAGGAGGAAGACTGGCAACCCGAACGAGGAGCAGCAGAACTTGGCATGGCCTCTGAAATCCTCCTTTAATCTGGGCTCAGGTAAGCTGGAAGCAGGGGACATAGGCTGGGGTTTGGGAGGTGGGCAGGTGAGAAATGATCCGCATTTTTGATCTCCTGAGTGACTGAAGCGCCTGGGAGTTCATTTGGAGTCGTTGCCTTACTTGATTTTACACTGACTTTTGCATTATATTTTAATGACGTAGAATTTTCCGTTTTGACATCGAAACCTAAACTTCTTTGGAAATTCATCCTCTGTCCCTTCAGTCTCAGCTCGTGGCACTTCCACTGTCTCGTGGCCCGCGTTTCAATGTACATTAGATCGCTTCCTGGGCCTTGGATTTTAAGTAATGGTCCGTCACAAGTTTGTTTTTCTTGTCCTTAACAGGCAGCTTTGAGAGCTCTCTAAGGAAAAGTGATATCTTTTTACCTTGTTACTGCTCTTTCCATGTTACGAGCAGCCACCCTCTTTATGATCAGTCTCATGCTTTTCTTCCTTTCTTGCCCAGGTTCAGAATACCAGGAATTCCAAGCTTCAAGTTTCCTGTGGAACATTGCGGGAGACCTTGATAACGTGGCAACGAGGGAGGTGATGAAGAGAAACAACACCTGTTCCTTTCCCATTTCAAGACGTTATTTTTTACCTTCCTGGTAGCTGTGAGATGATTTGCAATCTTGCGCTAGCATCTGCCTGAAAGAGAACACGGACCCTTTGGGTGCCTCCTCAAGAAATACTTGCTCTATGGTTCTGGCGATGTCCAGGCTTCAAGGGTGGGGCATAGGGGAGTGTAAATCTTAGGGGGCCTCCCGGGATGTCTGCAGGTTTGGGTGACCCGTGGCTGGGACGGGGACGCCGAGGTTGTCAATCTTGCCCTGAATCTCTCGCTCCCTCTCCTGCAGTACGTGACTGAACGGAGAAGCAAGTGTACGGGAAGTTCCTGCGCCACGACACAGATCACATTTATCGCTCTCGCCCTGAGAGACCCGGAGAACCAAACCGTTCCCATCGTGCCTTGAAGCAGCCTCTGCTCACGCGCTTCTCCCAGGGAGAAGGCAGAATGGCAGTAGCTCGCCACGTTATACCACAGGGTGCACACTCTGCAGCTTTCAAGCCCAGCTCTGCGTTAGCTCACCCCTGCAATTTTGCACCGCCCACGCAAATTTGAGTTGTCGCTGGTTGTTGCAGCGTTTGGCTTTGGTGAGGACAGCGTGTGTTTGTCAGCAGTTGGTGTAGGGTGGAATCTTGAGGAGAAAGTGATATTTCCGTGCCAGAACTGGTTGGTGTTTGCATGGTATTGTGGTAGTTGTTCCCACAGGTGATCAGTGCTGGAGTGTTATTGCAGGATGAGGGGATTTTGAAGGCTTGTCTGTGAGATGCACTAGAGGCAGCAGTTGCAAACGAAAGGCTGAGGTGTGGAGAGTTTGTCGGTGGGTTTTGGACAGTTGTCAGTTGAAGAGTTGGTTGTTTGCAGGTGAGGTGTAGAGCAGAGGGTGAAGCTGACTTTGCCTGGGCGGCGCAACTGGATGGGTGTGCAGAGCTGAGGAGAGCGGGCTTCTGCGGGTGACCCTAAAGCTGGAGAACCAGCCAGCGGCAGCTCCAGACAGTCCCGCTGCCGAGCTTGGCCGTGTAGGGCCAGTGCCCTGGGGCACAGGGAGTGTGACCCTCCGCAAGCACCAAACAGCAGGTGAGGACCGTGGGGATTTGTACTGAGCTATGATATCTCTAAGGCCTGTGCGAGGGGCCGGGGCCAGGGCAAGGTGGGCTCGCTGTGGGGTGTGGGGAGGTGTCAGCCCCCGTCTGACTGTAGTGCCCTTGGGCTGGTGTAGCTCAGTCCTCCCTGTGTTTCTCTTCAGGTGGAGCAGCGTGCAAAGGAAAAGGAAGGAGGCGAACCTGTGAGGAAGAGTGATCGAGAAGGAGGGTTGGAGCGCACCTGTGAGTCAAGAGGGACCCAGAAAGAAGACACGGGTGGTGGAACCACAGGTCAGGAGAGCTCAAGGAAGGAGAAAGGTGATTGGGGCAGTATGGGTTTTTCTAGCTCACGCGCTAATGGAAACAGTTTGGATAATAAAAGAAATATATTCAAAACCAATAATTAAAGGCAGGGAATGTTTATATGCTATGTATTGGATAGACCTGAAGGTGTATTTGTTCCTACAACAAAGGTGAAGTTACAATGGTAATTAACTGAAGATGTGAATTTCCAGATTGCATTGGCAACATACGCAGGGAACATATCAGTTTATTACCCTCAACATAAACTGTGGGCTGAAATTGGTAATTTACCGTTGTATGGCAAGTGCTGCTGTCAGCAACGACAAGACTGAATTTACCGATGCCTCTGGTTGCTCACGTAAAGTTGTAATTATGTGGCTAAACTCAGATACCCAGTGTTCCAAACACAAAGTAGAAAAAGGAGACCAGGGGTCAAACAAGTTCTTGAGCTGACAGCTGTTAGGATCGCTTTTGAGTGTTCTGTAATGAGGCTTTGAATGTTGTAACTGACTCATATTGTGCAGCTGGCATACTTAACCGCCTGGAAGCTTCTTTTCTTAAGGAAGAGGATGATCCTCTTTTGATGGCTGAATTGAGAATGCTATGGTTCCTAATAAATCATAGACGTCATGGTTTTTATGCAGCGCACATCCGCTCTCGCGCTGCCCTTCCAGGACCTCTTGCGGAAGGCAATAGGCGGGCCGATGCACGAGCTGTGCCGCTTACTGTGCCTAAAGCCTTGGAGCAAGCTAAATTATCACATAAACTCTTTCACCAGAATGCAAAGTCGTTAAAACGACAATTTCAAATTACAACGGATCAGGCCAGGAGCGTTCTTATGTCCTGCCCTGATTGCCAACAGTCGGCACCCGTGCCATCCAAAGAGGTCGTTAATCCAGGAGGGATTACTGACAAGTACGGCCAGCTGATGTAACGCGTTGTTCTGAAGTGGGTAAATACGTACGTGTTTCTGTAGACGCTCATTCCAGATTTCTTGTTGCGGCTGCACGCACTGGTGAAAGAGCACGGGACGTCTGTAAACAGTGGTTGGCGTGTTTTGCTGTTTCAGGAGTTCCAGGATATGTAAAACCAGAGGAAAGCGGAACGCACGCTGGATTAGAGGAGCAATCCCCCGAGTGCCCAGCGCGCCGTAATAAAAGTGCCTGCTTTTTAACACTTTCAAAACCATGTTAAAGAGTCTGTTTGCCGACTTTTCGGTATCGTTTTCTGGCGACGAGGATGGGATAATCTGCCTGACCTCCCGTGGACCCCAGGATCTCTGGGACCTTGTGCCGGCACCGGGGAATTCCCGGAAGGGATCACGGATCCTCGGGCCAGCTCGGGACGTGGGTAAAACCCCATCAATGAGGTAAGGCACTTTCATTGTCTGGTTTGTTTGCAGGCTGCCTGCGCGAGACGTGGGCGACACCAGCGCGTTGGGTCTGCGCGTTTTGGTAAATTGGGTAAATTAAAAAGAAATAAAAAACTAAAGAGGAAAATGAGAAAACAATAAATAAAAGAGAAAAACGAGGGAATAGTAATTTGGTAAAGGTACCTTTAGTGATTTTGCTGTTTGTGCCTTAGCAATTGTATGATTGTTTGTGTCTTTAGTGATTTGTTGTTGTTGTTACTTGTGTCTTGGGTGATTTTGTAGTCCAATACTTACAGTTAACCAATTGTCTGTTATTGTGATTGTGAAATAGGTAGTGGACAATGGACAGGAGCGATTCGGAAGAAATCCCCCCCGGGCTGTGTTTTGTGACAGTGGAAAAGGATCGTTTGACTCCCTGGGGAACAGCAACCAGGGAATATTGTAATTAATGGTGGCCACTGTAAATAATATTAATATGCTGCACAGGTCTGGGTGGGTATACCCGAGATGTGTAGTATAGTAATGCACTACATGTAATATATAATGAGATATGTTTTAAATCATATATTGTCTATTATATAATGCATATTACACAATACAAAATGTTACATACGCATTGTATTTGAAAAAGGATAATCAGAGAAAGAAATTGAAACCAGTAAAAGGTTTGTTGACGAACAGATATTGGTGTACAATACACAGAGAACATTAGATCAGGATTGTCCCTTGGTGAATGCAGGGTGGCATCCTGATGTCCTTATATCGGGGGACAGGCTGAATTGGTATGGACAGTGCATTTTATACGGGATTGGACACGCTGTGCCTAAAGCTGTAAATACGCCAAAGCCTTCTGAGATAAAAAAGGATCGTCTGTGCCTCATTTGCTACACCCCTTTACCTGTTTCCCAAATTGATTTAGACTGTATTTACCATTGTAAAAATAAAGCTTTCCCCCTTTAATTTTTGTCATGTATTGTAATTCATAGAGATATTGGAGCCCGTCCTACCTAAACTGTAGAAAAGACAGCAGCCATGTGTATTTTTAAATAAAGATTAAATCAAGTCTGCTAGCTCATTATCTCTAAGCGTTCTACTGTGATCACCTCCCTCCCAAGGTTTTGTGTCTATTGTATCAGGGCCTGACACCCACGGCCACAGTGGATGAATCACCATGGGCACAGCACCAGGACCCGCTTGTTGGTGTCCAGGGTATCCACTCCAGCAGACACTGTTAGTAAAAGAGCACATCATGAAACTGGAAAACCATCTAATTCTGTCATTATACACATTCACTGCTCTTTTTTCTGCTTTATACCCCTGGTAGCTTTTTAAAATGGCACAGTTTGAAAAGGATTTCTGTTTTGGCCCTGCACACGGAGGCTGATTTTCCTTTTCTAGGGCCTTCCACCCGGTTCACCGCACCCGTGTGATCACTGCGCTGCACGTGGGCAAAATCAGCTGTGCCCTGTGTTTCTCCCATAAAATAGTAAGAATGCTAATACAATCGTGCCAGGAACTACCTTCACTGTGAATATTTGAAGGAACCCACTGCTAATGTATTGTTAATTGGTACTTGTATTATGGATTAGATGCAACAAAAATCCATACTTTCTTTTATCCTTTGCTGTACAGGAGGTGGTTGAACTTTTCTATAGCAGATTCAATCACCTGTTGTAAAGCGAGATGGTTGTCTCCTGTGAGGAAGCAGGGTAGATTTACCCATGCTCTATAAGCACCATGGATGAGCTATATAGAGTAACAGCTTAAAAACAAACCAACCGACAACAAGAAGCTAACGATCAAAACAACAAAAGGAAAAAAAACCCAAACAAACCAACCCAAAAGCGCAGAGGCTCCTGAACGCCCCCTCTCAGTGCTGTGCTGTCTGTTTCCAGGGAGCCCGTGGGGTGTCCCCACAACCGCAGACACAGGTGACCCGGCTGGGTGGTGCCAGCAGAGAACAGTTGGTGTGACCCAGCCCGCTGCGCTGCCCTGGGAAAGCCGGGGACAAAGGGCCGGGCCGGGGCATGGGGAGGTTGGTTCCAGCTCACGGATCAGCTCACAGCGACTGCGGAAACAGCCCCGAGCCGGGACGGGCCCGGCCGTGTGCTCCTGTCCCCCCGCCGCGGGGTCCTGGCTCTGGACATCGTTGCACAGGATCGTTTGAGAACCGTTCCTGAAGGATGCGCAGCGCCCAGAGCAGCAGCGCCTGCCCGGCTGCTGCTCAGCCGAGGGTAAGGGCTGGAACTGACCCTGTAGCAGCAGCAGAGCTGCCACAGCTGCGGGCGAGCCGAGTTACTGCTGCAGACAAGACACGGGGCACAGGGAGAGGCAATGTATTTTATTAGGACAGAAGGCATCTTTAGGAAAAAAACACATTTTAGCAATGTCGGGCTATTATCTTTTATCAGTGTGTCTGCCATGTGTGCGGCTCTGGGAAAGCGCGTTCGGGGAGCTCAGGCTGCCCACGGGTCAAGAAAAAGCGCCCGCGCTGCGGGGCCCGGGGGGCGCTGCGTGACCGCGCTCGGTGCTGCCGTCTGGTGGCCACCGCCCGGAACTGCAGCTGGGGAGCGGCGCCCGGTGCCCGTGCCGCGGGTAAGAGGGGGACTCTGCCGCTGCGACCGAGGTCGTGCCCGTCAGAAAGGGGGGGGCAGCGGTCGGACGAGCCGCCGGGAAAAAAAGAGGCGCCCGGCTCTCCCGGGGCGGCCCCGCTGCGAGAGGAACGGGCGAGGCGGCAGGAGGAGGCGGCGTCGTCTCCTCGGTCCCGGGCACAGGGGAGAGAAACCTGCCGGCCGGAGCTCCTTAGGGCTCTCTCTGTTCACAATGAATTTAAGGGTAGGTGACCACCCGCCCCGCTTGTCAGCGTAAAGCAAAGGAGCGCGGTTTGTTGTTTCCTTTCAAACGCGGCTGCTGGAAGCCGCGCGGGCAAAGGGCGTGGGGGTCCCGGCAGGGCGGAGAGCAGACGGGTGAGGGTGCAGAGCGGGCCAATCAGATGGCGCGGGAAGGCTGGGGGGGGGGGGCGGATCGCTGATAGGCTACCAAGGCACGTCAATTGCCATTCTGTCCACCAATCAGATTGCCGGAGGGGCGGGTGTCGGACGCTCCGTACTGCGCATGCGCAAACTGCGAGTACTGATGGGCCAAGAGAATGATGATTGACTTGTCTTCGGCAGCCAATCGTGTTGCGGAAAGGGGCGGGTGCTGCTCTCTCCCTACTGCGCCTGCCCTCACTGCGAGCTCTGATAGGCGGAGAAAATGGTGATTGACGTGCCTAGGCAGGCTATCATTTTGCCGGAGGGGCGAGCGTTGCTGGCTCCTGGGCACCGGACGGAGCATCCAATAGGAGGACAGTGTGGGGGGGTGGAAAGCAGCCAATCAGCGCGGGTCCTGGCGAGCGGGTCCGTGGTGTCTCGGGGTGGGTACCGGGAATTAACGGGAACGGGGGTCGGGGCGGTTGCTGCAACCGGCGCCCGGGGACCTGGAGGTAGGCGGCTCAGGGCAGCCCTTCGTGAGGTCCCCGGAGGCGGCAGAAAGGCAGAGGGGAAGGAGGCGACAGCCGGGGGCCTCCCGCCGCGGAGGTCTCCGGGGCGCGGCGGGTGTCGGTGCCCGCGGAGCCCGGCGGGACGGTGGGAGAGTGCGAGGGGAACGGAGCGGCGAAAGAGGCGGCAGGTGAGTGCGGCCGCGGCGAGGGTGACCGTGCCGTTGGAACGGGAGGAGCGGGAGGGGCCGGCGCGGTGAGGAGGCGTTCGGTTCAGTTTTCCCCCTGCCCTTACGGCCGAGTTGGCGAAGCCGGTGGGAGGTGTGTGACCCCGAGGGCAGGTGCGCCGAAGGCTTGCGGTCTGGAGCCGTGTGTCCCTCCGGGACAGCAGTCCCTCCGGGAGCGGCGCAGCCCCCGTTAGTCGGGGGGAGACGTTTCAAACAAGAGCTAAGGCGCGGTGGCAGGCTCGGTGGCGTGGCGGGTCGGGCGCCGCTTCGGCGGGAGCTCGGGGCGAGGCCCGGCGGGTTCTGTGTTCTGTACGTGCGGCTTTCGTTCCGCGGCTCTCTGTGTGCTTTTTTGTTTTGTCGCGTTTGTTTTCTGGGGTTTATTTTGCGGGGTTCCCGCGAAACGCGGCACGACCGCTCGCCCGGGGCTGCCGCGGCGGTCTCAGTGCTGCCGCCCTGTGGCGAAACTCGGGTACTGCAGCGCACGGCCGGGGGAAGAGGCGCCGTTTGACCCGAAGCGGTCAGAAGTGCCAGAAACCAACGTCAGAACCGGCAGGAGCTGCGTCTTCGCAGTTCTGTCAGCATTGATCTTAGGACTCTGATTTTGATGCTAGTCGTTTTTACTTACATTACGCTACAGTGTTCTGTTTGGTACCGCTAGTGGGTAACAAATAATTGTGCTGTACCACAACACGAGATGATAATATTTCGTAGATTTATACTGCCAAAGAGTTTGCAAGTATATTGAAAAGGGGGGAATTCAAGAGAAGCTACCAAGTTAATGTATACTGCGATGAAGTTATAGAAGATGTACCCTTCATTAACCGGTTCACGTGAGGTAAATGCTTTCTGACCGCCTGCACGATGAGGGGATGTTTTTCACCTTTTAGATCCTTCTGCACGACAAGAGGGAGACAGAAGATTTAATAACACATTGTTTAGAAGCTGAGAGCTTAGTTTATATTTAACTAATAGATGTGTTGTCAGTGAGAAACTAAACATTTATAAGTAACTTCATCAATTATTTCTTAGGCTAGATATATTGTATGTTTAAAATTTAAAACAATTGTAATTAATATGTAGCAGCTGTGTGACTATAAGCAATGCAAGAGCATCCAGTCGTGGGAGCACTTACAGAGGACGACCCCCAGAGCTCCCCAGTGCAGATGAAAGAAACATTGCCTGCTTAACGGTGTAATTGACTCTGCTGTCAAGCTTATTTCTCCGTTTCAGTACGAGCCCGTCCTGTGGCCTCACAGGGCTGTGTCCTGTGGCGGTGCTGTGGGGAAGGGGCGAGATGCTTTCCTGCACCGGTGGATGTGTTTGCTTTTATGCTGAGCGTGTCCTAAACGGTGTCAGTTTGTCTTAATGCTGTCTGGTGTTGCTGCAGTTGCTCTGTTTTTTTGAGGATGCCTTGTGTTTTGAGGTGGCCCGTTTCCCTCGAATCCTCCGTTAGCTCAGCTTCTCTCCTGTCCCTTCTTCTGACTAATTCCTCTGCTTTCTCCTGCTCTATTGTTTTCAGAGGTTGAACTCTAATTTGGAATTTCTGTGTTTCTGAGGGGGAGCTGTGAACGCCCGATGCTCAGCAGACCCGCCAGCCCAGGCGGGGAATGGAACCTGGGGAGCAGCGCCCGGGTGGGAGACGCGGCGCCGTCCTCCGTCCCCAGCGTGCCGCAGAGGAGCAGGAGGCGACAGCCGGCCGGGGGCAGACGCCGGGTGCGTCCCCAGCTCGCCAGAGCTCCCCCCGAGCCTCCTCCCGCGGCCCCGCTCGCCCCGTGCAGCCGCCCCCAGCTCCGGCAGCTCCTGCGAGCCCGTCCCGTGTTCCTGGGCCGCTCCCTAGCCCCGTCGCGAAGGCTGCAAGCCGGCCCTCGGCACCTCTCCGGTGGCCCCTGCGGAAGGAGCAGGCTGGGGCAGGGGTGAGCTACGGTGCTAACGGCCGCTGCTTCTTCTCTCCCTCTCCCAGAGGCCGCGCTGAGGATGTGGCCGTTCGCTCCCAGCCCGGGGGATGCCGTTGGCTGCGCCCGCCTCGGGCTGGCGAGGCTCGTCTGGCAGCGTGGCGGGAGAAGGGACGGGGGAGCATGTCCCGTGCGTGGGCGGGGGCTGCTGCTGCTGGAGCCAGAGAGGTTGGGGAGAGGTAAAGAGGAAGAAATGCGGGGCCGTCGGCCCAACGTCCGCTTCCTGCGGCGGGCGAGAGAGCGAGCCCCTCTCTCCGGGTGGCGAAGGCTCCCTCTGCGCGGCGTGCCGCGGGCCGGGGGCCAACGTGCGCGGCAGGGTCCGTGCGCGTATCCTGGAGCGGGACGGCTGCCTGGCGAGCGAGCCAGCGAGGCTCCATGTCCCCGAAGCCTCGTCTCGTGGAGCCCTGACACCCCACCGTGTTCTCCTAGGCTGAGGACGGCCGAGCGCCCCGAGTTACCGGAGAGGAAGGGAGGAGAGAAGGAGACGGGAGCGTCTGAGCTGTTAGAAGCCTCCTGGCAGGCACCGAAAGCGAGAGCCGCTGTGAGTCCCTGGCCCTCGGGGCCTCGTCCCCGGCTTGTGTGTCCTGGTGCCTCCCTGCCCCTCCTTGGTGGTGGTTTTGGTTTATTATTATTATTTTAAAATTTTGCTTCCCTATACCTCTCCTTTTCTCTCTATTTTTGTGTCCTGCTCCATCTTCTATAGCTGTTTTTCCCTTTTCCATATCTTTGTCTTGATCTGCATCAGTCTCTTTTTTTCCCCACAGTTTCTCTGGCCTGTTCCCTGCTGTTCTTTTCTTCTCAGTACCTGTACGTGCAGCTCTTATCTCCCACCTTCCTATCTCTCTTCTTCCTGCCTTGCCCTTCTCTCTCTATTCGTTTGTCTCGCTCACTGTTGCTGGCGTTTTTTGTTCAGCATCTCAGCGTTCCATTCCTCCTTCCTGTTCATCTCTTATTCTTTCTGACCTTTAATGCTGCTCCCTGTCCCATTGTTTCTCGCTGTATCCCTGTGTCCTGCTCCCTACCCACAGTCATATTCTTCCCTGTCCTGTTGGCCATCCCAGGTTTCTTCCGCCATCTCCATCCTCGCCCCATCTCTTGGTCCTGCTCCCTACCCGCCCCGGTTCCTGTTTCTCTGCCCTTCTCCTTGTCTTACTCCTGGTTTCTCTGTCCTCTTCCCTCTTTGTTTTTGTTTCTCTGTCGCTCTGCCCTGCTCCCTGTCACTGCGTTTCCTCCTTCCTGTCTCTGTCCCGCAGCCCGGCGCCCACTTCTCCTTTGTCTGTCTCTCCCACTGCCCATTCTAGGATTTTTCCCACCGTCTCTGTCTCCTGCTCCTTGTCTCTCATTTTGGCCTCTTCTTCCCTTTGCCCTGCTCCCTGGCCCTTTTGCCCCTCTCTCTGTGTCACCTTGTCTTGCTCCCTGTCGCTATCTTTCTCTGGCAAGCTTACCCTCCTTTTCAAAGGAATCACAAAATCACTTTGTTGGAAAAGATAACTGCAATTTAAAATATCTTTACCCTTTGAAGAAACAGCCTGGAAAAGATAATTTTTGTTTTTTTCAGTGGGGCGGTTCACGAGGACGGATGGGCTGCTGGGCTCTTCAATGACAGCATCCAGGGCGAGGAAGGAAATCTTGGCTATACTTGGGTGATGTCTGTGTCTGTGTTCTGTGTGTATCTGGGAAAATGTGTTCTAGGGAACTCAGACTGCCAATGAGTCAAAAATGGCCTGGTTATCCAAAAAACGCAAACGCTCCAGTGGCCGTATCAACAGCTGTACTGAAGATGGTGCAAAATACTTTTTTCTCCACTCAACTGTAGCCTTCACAAGAAAAAAGGAAGTGTCAGGTTCCTCTCCAGCTTTGTTCTGAAGGGCTTTTCCTCTTTCAGCTGGATGTCTGCTGCCACCGTTTCACCGCGGTTGCCCCGTCTTCTGCTACAGAAGTACCAGACAGACAGAAGGAATCCAGAGCGGTCTGCCCGTACAAGGTACGGCTAGGACGCGTGTCTGCACTTTTCCTGAGGTACTTGTAGAGTGGACTTTAAAGTTAACATTAAGAATGCACCGACTCTCCTTCTATATTTTTAATACGAAATATTTTACCAGGAGTACTAAAAATAAGGTCTGTTCTGGAGCACGGTACACCTGTGCAGAGCTCACCTCCCTCTGGTTATTTTCTCTTCCTGAAAGCGTAATCTTCTGTTTCTGTGGGCTTACTATTGAATGATACTATGGAAATGATTTTGTACTAAAAGAGGAAAGGAGGTGTTTGTAAGAGTTCAGATGTCCAGAAGAAACAACCTGATTCAATGACAAATGCTTTGTTCTTTTTCACTCAATAGGTTTTTAAAATATCTTAGAATAGTACTCAAAAAGCTGACAGAGATACAGGCACCTGGGCAAATCGGTTTTGTTCTGCGTGTTTGCCAGGTGTTCCCAAGAAGCACTTTCAGCCTCGTAACTGGTGCCGGTGAGTCCATGTGTGGTTTGGATGAGTTATTGTTTCAATAGTGACTTTTTTCTCTTAACCTACAGTGTGTAGTTCTGACTTCAGTTGGTAAGAAATCTTCCAAAACGGCAGCATTCCTCATTCCAAGAAGCTGCATTTTATGAACCTGCCCTCCGAGTGGATCTTCCCAGGTGATGTAGTGGGCAGTGGCCTCATCAACAACAGGACTGTTCATTTTCTTTGAAACAACCAACCAAAGTCCATTTCCTTCCGCAGAGCCCAGCACGGCAGGCCTGGCAAAGGTTGGTGGCACCGCTGGGCTTTGGGTTCCCGGTTGCGACAGTCGAGCTGTCACGGTCACAGAAACGTGTTCCCCTGTGTGCTGCAGTGCAGCCAAAAGTGTTCGTGAGTCTGACGCTCCTTTTTCGTAGCCTTATGCTGCACTGCAGGAATGGGGATATTTATTTATTTTTTAAAGTAAACCCATGTCTTCTATCTCACTGATTTTCCTATCAATGAAACTTAAAGCAAATAAAATGGTCTAATTTACATGTTGACTTCCATAGTTAAGAGTAATTGTTGAGTAGGTGCAGCATATAATTTATTAGGTGTACTTAAGCAGATGGGTATTTGTTCTAAAAACTGAAAAAGAGAGGCAACTGGATGCTATGAGTGTTTCCCCAATATCTGACAGCGTGCTCTGACGTACTTTGTTTCTGTCTGGCTCTCAGTGGCGCTTTTCCCTGGCAGGTCGGGGTGTCCCTCGTGCTTGAGCCGTGCAGCTGGCCACGTGTCACTGCTCATCGTGCCACACGCCAAGTGTGAATCGATAGCTCTGTCTAAATATACATAAATGTAATAATATGATTGTAACAATATGCCAACATCTGCAAGTCTAGAAAGATATTTGTGTCCAAAGAGAAGGCTAAACAGGTGCGTAACTATAAATGGATATTCTAGATAATAAGTGGTGATATATATAAGCATAAACAGATATTCTGTATAAGTTTAAGCAGATATATACATGTAAATGCATACGCAAGTGTGTAGATGTCTAAGTAGATATATATTACAGTGGAAATAGATGATATATATGAATCAAATATATTCCCTAAATACATACGTATGTGTAAAAAGAGACATAGGAGTCAATGTCAGTGATGTACAAGGTTTTTAAAATGCAAAGAAATTCTGTTTATAGAAAGGATTAAAAAACTCATCCTTACCCGGAAATGTCTCTGGCGGGTGCACTTGAGGGAAAGGCCTGAGCTGCCCCCAGGGAGCAGAACGGCACCCGCACCTGGTCAGCGGTGGGAGCAGGGGCTGGGGGGCTCTGTGTGCGAGCCAGACGCTTCGTTCCATAACTGCGGCAGCCGGGGAGCTGCTGCGAGCTCTCTGCTGAGTGACTGACTGTGTGGTGATGGTTTTTACTGCTCACAGGGCACTGGGCGAGCCCAATTTAGTTTTCTTGTAATCTAACTTAAGTAAAAGCATACTGAATAGAATTAATCACCCGACTTACAAGGCTGTGTGTCGTCTTTGTGTTTGTGGCTTGTTTTTTTTTTTTTGTTTGAGTACGCTCTCTGCTTCATGTTGCTGGGAAAACCGTGTGCTGTAAAGTTCTGCTCATATTTACCAAAAGCAGCTGCAGGTTACACTGGACATCTGTGAGATCAGGTGTGGTTTGTACTTCGCAGGGAAAGAAACAGAAAACAGGAAAAGAAATAGAACGAGAATTAATAGAAGTAGAAATAATAGAAATAGATGGGGTCGAATAGAAACAGAACAGAGCAGAGGGTCGTGCCGGATATGCAAATCTCCTCGGGGCTTGGGCAGGGAGGTGAGTAGGCGGGGAGAATGCAAATTGAGATTCGAAGCCTGCAAATCAGATTGCGAGAGATAAGAGGAGGGGCGGGGCGCGGATGGGGCGGAGAAATGCAAATCAGAGGCGTGGCTACGCAAATAGGGCACTAGAGAGCTCGAACGGGCCGCCGGGAGGTTCCGCCGAGGAGGGTTCTCTGGGTGGGGTGATTCTCTAGAGCGGATTCTCTGTTCCGCGTTGTCCCGGGTGACTCGTTTGCTGTGGGTGATCCCGGGTGGTCACCCCGGTGCAGGTCACCCCCGCACGCACGCGCACGTTCAGCCCCGGTTCCGCGCATGCGCCGTGGCGCCCCGGTGCTCCCGCGGTGCACCGGCCGCCGGGTGTCGCTGGTGCTGCCGCCCGGTGGCCACAGCGCGGTACTGCAGCCCGGCGCGGGGAGTGCGGCATCGGGCTCAAACCAGAGCTCAAGCCCTGCGCTTGTGGGACGGCCTAGTAGAGCTGGACTTCGGTTTGGAGGAGTTTTAATGCACGTGTTAAATTCCAGAGGAAAACTTTGTCTAGTCAGTTAATTGATACGGTTTTAGTGGCATGTGTTACATGTTAATATACAAAGCAGGGTTACAGTGTTCTGTAACATGCATAGGAGGACGTATATTTAAGACAATTCTAGATGTAAACAAGCATTATGGTTCTTATTGGGATATTTTGGCATCTAAACTCTTAAATGGGGGAAAACGTGTGAAGCTCCTGCTAGAACCACTGCAGAGTGGTGAAGAATGAATGTGGGACAGATCACGTTTAGATGCTTCACTCCTGTCATTTTCAGTCCATAAAGAAGCCAAATAACATGTTTGTGATTTATAAACGTTACTTTAATGTTCATGGTTTTTGCAGGTCACACATCCCAGGGTCTCAGCTGCTGCAGTTCACATAATGTACAGTGAACAGGAGGCGCTGGGTGTCCCCAAAGCGCGCTTCAAATCTGTAGGGTACTCTTACCTGGAACCCTCATTTAACATTTACCGTCTTTGGTTTTCTGAGTGTATTCAAATAAGTAGTAGTTTATTTTTAATGCATCATATTCAATTTATGTTAAAACACTTTCTTTCTAATCTGTGAAAGTATGCAACGTGACTCAATATGTTTGAATTGTAATTATTTGCCAGGTAACACGTAGTGGAAATAATCTTTATTATGATAGTGATGTTTTTCTCAAGGATTCTGCTAAGAAAAGCGAATTTCTCAGATTAAATGGGTAGAAGTCAGCCAATACCTTTTTCAAAGAATGTGAGTTTGTCTCTACCTCTGTGACTAGTTGGAAGTATTCGGGTGTACATAATGTATACATTAAAAACAAATAAAGGCATCACTGATGTTCTGTTGTTGTGTATGGGTGTTTTTTCCTGTTGCTTCATAGTGGTCCAGACAAACTAAACAGAACACAACAGCAGAGTATGAGTCAGTGCACCTGGAGCTGGATCGTGTCATCTTGATCTTTATCACAAGAGACGTGCGATTCAATCACACTAAAAGAATATTACCAAATTGATATATGTCCACCTGTAAAATAATCGCTACATGCTTCGGTACAGTCTGTGTAGTTATGACAACATAATTTAGATAGCAGCAATTTTTAACCTGTTTTTTCCCTGGTAAATAATTTGTGAAGATAGAATGGAAGAAAAAGATTAACAAAAGTTTCACTAAATAATTGTGTTCATAAAAAAAAAAAAATAGATTTTGTTATGATTTCCATTCAATTTCTGATCTGTTTACTTTTGTTTTACAGTTATCTCAAAATTCCTGGATACAGAGCAACTACTTTCCATTTCGGCACAGGTTCCAAAGCAGGATAAGGTATGTTTCAAAATGCACCTTAGATGAGCAGTTACCTGGCTATATAGAAGTGTGGCACCTATGCATGATATGGTAGGAAAAAGACTGCGCCTTACAAAGACACGGACTAATGTTGTCATAGTCTGAGAGTGTATCTTATTGTACAGCAGCAGGAGATTCTATAGGAGAACGTTAGAAACATTTGGGTTTGCTTCAATATCACGTTTATCTTAATTTATACAAACTGACTGCAAAAGCTGTTGACTTTTTCATCACTCCCCACTCTCATTCTCTGTAAATGTTCATCCTGTTTGACAGTACCAGGATGAGAGAGGAATTTTCTTCACATCAGCATAAAAGGAAAAAGTGTTAACAGACATTTACTCTCTTATTTTTGGAGGTTAATACAATTTTTAATAGCCAAAAGAAAATTAGGCATCTTTCTTACTAGAAATTAAATACTTTCTTAGCTTTTAGGTAAGACAAATTAAGATAAATCAGTCTCTATTGTCTAGAAAGATCATTTTGAAAATGGTTCTTAAGAAGCACTCTTGACCTGGCTCGGCTGTGCTTGTAATGCAGATAAACCTGTATCGATCACTGAGTCAGCTGTGTGAACACGCGAGGTCAGCGATGGGACGTGGCTGTTGGTTCCCGTGACACAGACGCTGCACGAGCCAAGCGCAGGTTTTTCGTGCAGATGTTCCGTGTTCCCCCCGCACAGCACCGGACAGAAAACGAAGCACGTCCTGGCAGAGCATCAGCCAGAACAGTGTCTGGCAGCCCCTTCTGCGGGCGGTTCTCACCTCGGCCCGTGCTTTTCTGCTGGCCTGTGAATGCAAGGAGCAGCAATGTAGTGAAGAACTGATTCCTGTGAAGTTTTCCCAGGGTCCTGTCTTAGGGATTAAAAGAGTGCCCTGCTCTTATCTGTCACCTTCAATCACATGTCTTACCAGGTGCACCAAAATGAAATGTGGATAAAAGCGCTTATTGCTAAAAGCATAAATAGACAATAGAGCTATAAATGCTTATAACAAGATAGTTTCCTTGAAGGACAAGCAATAGTTGCTGTGTTGATGTTAAAGCTTCATCAGGAAGGCATTTTCTTGCTCAGCGCAGGTTCAGTCTGTGAGCGCGTTGTGCCCCGTGTTGCAGCCCCTGGAGCCTCAGGAGCTGGTGAACAGGGGAGGCTCCGTCACAGAGCGCCCGGGAGAGCTACTGAATGTTCTTCAGGTTCATGTTCCTTACAACCCCCTCTTTCCCCCTCAGGATTTATAGAGAATTTCACCTCTGAAGTCTTCTGGGAGCTGGAGACAGACAGAATCTTTGCCTTGAAAATCACTCCAGTGATCACTTCAGGATCTTTCAGAGAGAGATTTTGTTCATCAGACCTTGTCTTGTATATTGATCTGTACGTTAACACGTGCACTACAAATATCAAACCAAGATAAACACGTGTAGCTCACTACTGGATCTGGGTTAGACCACACACAGCAGTAACCGCTGTGCGCCTGAGGCAGCGGAACCTCAGCTTTTTTCTACCAAGCATATTGTAACCGTTCCATTATAAGTTGCATTTGCCTGCTGTACCTGAGTAGGATATTTCTGCCAATGCGTTGGAGGCTTCTGCTTGCCTGTGTTCGTGCTGGTGTGCCAGCATCCTAGGGACTTAGAACTTTGTCACCTCTCCGTGTCTTCTCGCGGGCTGACTTGACTGCTTCCTCAATGACTTATCTAATGCCAGTTAAAGCAATCAGGTACAGGCTCGGTCAAGGTTGTAGTAAATGCAGAAAAATCTCTTTAATGACACATCAGAAAGCTGAATGTTTGTTGCTCCCAGCTTTCATTGCAGAGATCTGTAACACGAAGGAAAGATCAGGTGCGTGACTAAAGCTGGCTGGATGTCTTCGTGTATACAGAGGACCATGCACACCGAACTTGTAACTGCGCTGTTTCCAATCGCAACTGGCCACAATATAGCAGAGCATGTTATCAATGTTAATTCAAGAGCTAACTCCATTGCTTTTATTAAATGCTGGATTGACCTATTCAGTGTGTTCCCCTCTCCATACAAGTTTTCATTGCAGAACATCCCCAGCTGTCCGTGTGTGGGGAGGTGACTCCGATTCAGGTCCCCTTAGTTAGAAAAGAGTATATGGGGTACTCAAGGACCATAAACAAAAAAACCCCAACACCTTTTATTTTGCAGCTTGGCCCAATTAGCAGGAAGATTTACGCTACTTAAGCCAAATTGGTGAACAGTTTAACAGCCAAAGGGTTTACACAAAGGAGTTTTGTGGCTCTAAGCCTTAGGTTATACTGCTCATAGAGGGAGAGGAGATGAAATAAGGGTGTAGGAAAGGAAAAGAGAAGCAAAGAAGGAGAACGAAAGGCCCGTCCCCTCCCATGTCAGCCCGCGGCCTTTGTCTGCGGGCCTCGGCTGGTGTTGGGATGTAAATCGCGATTCACCTTCTCCTGAGTGCCCCATCTGCTGCTGGACACGGTGTCCATACGGGATTGTTTTCGCTCTGAGTGACCCATTGCTGCGGGATGAGCTGTTGTTGCCATAATGTCTGAGACATAATTCTGTTGAGTCTCTGGCGCAGGAGGCAGATGGTGCTTGTCTGAAAAACCCCCAGTTTCAATCACTACAAGTGTTCATGGTTTGTTCAACATGAACGTTCTCTCATCCTAAGGGGACTGTCAACTGGCAATCTTGGTGAGATGCGTTACTGGAGAAATCGTGTCATCGGTGAAATCAAGTGCTTCCTCTTATGAAATCTGTGTATATAAGCAAATTAAAGGTATCTGGACAAAACAAAACATCCTTAAGAGACCCTCCTGTCTCAGTCATTCTGGCCGGGGTCTGAGTGGCTGGAACATGAGGGTGGGCAGGATCAGGGCAGTGAGCAGCAGGGAACACCAAGAGTCACTCGTCCTTTCTTCTCAGGGCAGCACCGCACTGTGATCATCTGCAGTGCTCAGAATCCTGTGATTTAACAGCACAAATTCTTCTATCATGCAATAGTTCCCACATCTGGTATCTTCTCAGCCAGGAACAAGATGGGTTTAGGGAGGGGATTGCAGATGTAAAGCGTTACCCGCAGTGTGTGGAAAGAAGATGCTCAGAGCCATGAACTGGTTGAGAACTGGGGGTCCCCGGTCTGCAGTTGGTGTTTTGTCTGCTCATCAGACACTGGCGCTAAGTGCTCAAGCAAACTTTCCTTTCCACAGCCAGGCCCACCTGGGAGTTGGTTGAATGCATGAGCTGTCTTTAAAGAACACGTGAATTTATCTGATTCTCCGCTGGATTTTTTTCCCCCGTAGCTTTATGCCACCAGATTTGTTGCATTAATATGTTACTTAGAGAATTCCCTGCAGACCCACCTCTCAAGCCTCTTGTCATGTTACTTACCTGACACATTCAATGCCTATACATCTCAGTAACAGTGTGCATCTTTGTACAACACAAACATGTGCGTGTGTGTATGCACATAAAGGTATGTAATTTGGGTCAAATCTTTATTTGCTGTATGTAGGTATGATAACACAACTTGCAGAAAACCACAACCTACCAATGAAAACAAGTTTCAGCTCTGCCCATGGGTGTTTTACCCGGATGACTGTTGATTGTTCACCGTTACCCACCGGCGTCCTTTAAAACTCACAAAGGTATTGGGACTAGATTTGTTTTTTCATAACATGTTTGTATACTTAATGTATAATACATTAATAAAGTGCACATTATACAGTAATTTAAGCAACAAAATAATTTCAGTGGAGATTTCTGGAAGTAAATGAAGGTATAACTGACGTATTTTATAGCTGCCCAATTTGTAGTTAATATGGTCAAAAATGTGCGATTACATGCAGTTATGTTGTGTGTAGATGTGCAGTTGTATACCTTGCTGATAACTGCATCCTATTGTGGGTATTTTCATAAGAATTGATATGGGAAAATGAATCCAGGTGGTGTTTCTTCCACTCCCCCCTCCTATATTGTTGTGTTTGCTCTTTAGAAACTGTTTCTGATAATACGGCAAGTTGTTATTGTTGGTTTGAATTCCCTGTAGATCACTGAAATGAAACACACACAGCTTCATTTCAGCAGGTTTAATAGAAATGAATGGGAGATATCAGGAGACCCTGAGGGAAATGTATCACATGAACTACTTGTGAGACCATTTAAAACTATTTATTATGTGTTAACTACACTTATTTTGTCCAATTAATAGCTAATTGCACGCTTTCTTAAAGCTATCTTTCTGTTGAGTTATGGCTCCTTACAGAAATAACCCAAAGCACACTGATCCAGTGTCCTTCTTGAGCCAAAAAACCCTCACAAAGTGTGTTTTATTAAACATGACTACAAACATATAGGCATTTATCAGTAAGGGTGGCCTTCATATTTACTGATTTTTATGGGTGAATTATCTACACAAAGTGACACAATGCATTAATTCTGTAATGCAGAATGGTTACTTTTAGTCCGTTCCTTGCGTTTCCAGCAGAACTGTCTGTTCTGTGTTGTCCTTGCTGCGGGTCGGTTGCTCTGCCGTCTGGTTCAGGAGACTCACTGAGGGTAATGTCGCATGTCAATTTTATGGACATTCTTTCTAGAAACTCTGTGGGGTTTCTATTAACGTGAGGGCCTAGGGGAATTAGAGTTGCATTTGATGTATTGATAAAACACACTTGATTCCATAGCTGTATGTTTAGTTCATTCTCTTGTGAAGCTTTCTTATGAGCTGTTGGCATTTGAGCTGTGTGTCCTGTGTCTGATAGCAGAATTTGACCTGAGATGACGGTATAAACTTGGAATTTGCTTCAAATAAATACGTGCATTTGCCTGTATCTGGCAGAGATGATTGCATTTTATGAGTAACCTCCTATCCTGATGTATGGAGTATGAACTTTATGAGCTTGCTTTGTTTCTCCAAGTTGTGTAAAGTGACAGTATGTGCTGTGCAACAGTTAAATCAGTGTCTCTTTTCAGAATAGTGTGTAAAGTATTGAACAAGACCCGTGAGCGTGTTCATTGTCTGTACAAACTCTGACACCGTGTCGGTGCTGGATTTGCTGCTCTCATTGCCCACGCCTGCACTCTGTCTGATGATGGTGAGTTTCTCCATTGATGACATGATCATGGCCAGATAAAGACCCTCCTGGTGGAGAATAACCAGGCTGTTTGGTCTGGTTCCCCAACTGCTAAGCCCACGCGACGACTTTTTTTGGTCTCCGTAGGCTTTAGGTGGGTGTCTCTGGTCTGTCATTGCTGCTTTTGTGCTGATCTTCTTTCTGTCTCCATTCACTGGAATCACATCCTCCATTCAACTGCTGCAAGTCTGCACAGCCAGTCTGTTCAAGACAGCCAGTTTAAGCGTATTCTATTCAAAAGAAAGAAGTCTTTGGACACTCTGAGTTTACAGCTCTGTTCCGAAAGGGCACAAGTTAATACAGGTGGATCAACATTATGTAAATGCCATAGGACAAAATGTGGCTACTGTTGTTTATCTGCTACAATTTCTGCAGCATTTTCAGACAATTTTAGAAGTAGACTCTTGTAAGGAATCCAGGATCTTGTGCTTACCTGCATATTGCTCATTCTGCACATTGTCTTCAATTAATGCTGACCTGAGGTATTTATCTGCAGTACAACACAGTGTAGATACTAAATCAGGTCTGGAAGCCATCTCAGGAGATGTATTAGCTCATAATTACATCAAAAATAGAAGGAATGCTACTTCCTTGTTTCCTGTGCTTATTGTAATAAGGCACATATGTGGTAGCAAGAGTTCGTGACCCCCATACTTCATATGCTTATAGCAGTGTACGAATAAGTTATTAAAATTAAACTGGCTTTCAGGTCTTCTGTTTTAATTACTTTTCCAATTTGACTCTTTGTGTTTTTCTTTATCACTGGAGTCCAACCCCACTCACTGTCCCGCGACTGGGGACTCCAGACAAGGCGACACAGACGTGGGGGTGGCTGCACAGTGGAGCTCAGCGGACTTGAGAACCACTCAGCTGGTGTGAGGATCAGACACGTACAAAGCAACTTTGCTTTTTAAATGATGAGGATGATGTGCTTTGTTTTGGAAGACATCAGATTTTGAATGTTTAAGGAAGCTGTAACTACCTCGATGTTTCCTTCTTACCGCAGTCGGATTTCTGGTTCTGTCTGTCGAGTTGTGCTCCTCTCCCGCACCAAGTGGTGATCGTGGGGCTCAGGGTGAGGGGGGGCAAGGAGGGCGGGGGTGTCCGTGGACTTGGATAAGTTTTGTTTGGGGTTTTTTAGACGCCTCTGTTGACACATTGTATAAAAACTGATTGCTGCAGTGCTAATGAATGAACAGGATGATAAGCAACAGATTTGAGAACCTGTTTGGGTTTTGGTTTATTGAAAAATTATTATTTAACTCAAAAAGCAATAAGATCTTGCAGTGGTCTTCTAATACGTACTGGTAGCTTTTTAACGTACTGGTTTGGAACTTTGAGATTATATTTGATATGAAGTGGCTGTTCCATCGTGGAATATTGCAGGAGTAAACTCTTGCATTTCAGCATTCCTGGCAGATCTGCAGCTTGATAAAGACCTGAGGCTGTTTAGTTTAATCAGACTTTTGTAGATCCCACCTTCACTGTTCAAAGCACTGGCTGTCAATGTGTTTTCTGGTGTTGTCACTTCTTTCTGAACAAAGACGACAGAGGTACACAGCTCTACTGGTATTGTCTGTTTTATTTAAACATGGAACTTTAACTTGAAAGCTTAGAAAGCTGTGGTCTGTGGTATATCTTTGTAATGTTTGTAAATTCTTATGCAGATACTCTTATGCCAACCAGCACGAACTTTTGTGAGTGTGAACTGCTGTGCAGTTAGAAAGAAGAAAGGTGTGTGAGCTAAACCAGCAGGAAGGCTGCAGCCGTGTAACCTGGGGGGCGCAAGCGGCACGAAACGGGCTGCAGCGGCGGAGCCCTCGGTCCCGGGCTGTCCCGGGCAGGCGGCAGAGCCCTCGGTCCCGGGCAGACGCAGCCTGAAAGCTCCCGGCCCCGCCCTGCGGGCGGACAGCGCCGCTCTGCGGCCGCCGGTGGCTCCGGGACGGGAGGCGAGGGGCAGGGGGGGCCAGAGCCGGGCGCGGAGGCGGGGGGGGGAGGGGCGCAGCCCGGTGGCGGACGCGGACGGGATTGGCTCCTGCGCGGGATGGGCGGGGACACGCTGCGTAAGTGCGCGGGCCGCGGAGCGCGTGCCGGCGGTGCGGCGGCTGGAGCAGCGCGCGAGGAACGGCGGGGCCGGCGGTGAGCGAGGGGCGGGCGGACAGCGGGGAGACTGGACGGGGCGGCCCGGGACCGGCTGAGGGGCGAGGCTGGAGGGTGACAGACGGGCTGGTTTCGGAAGGAGGAAGGCGAGGGGCAGCCAGCCGCAACAGCGCGGCCCCCGGCTGGGGCGAGGGGGAAGCACGCGGGCGGCTGTGAGGGAAGGGAGCCCCGCGCTGAGCGCTGCGCGGGGCTCGGGCGGGGCCGTGGGGCGGAGGGGGAGCCCCCGTAGTGACACAGGACAGAGGGAGGAAAGCGAGCGGGAGGGGGCAGCGGCGGGTCGGGAGCGCCAAGGGGGGGCGCGAGGGGCGGGGGGGGCCGGGAACGGAGGGAGCGGCAGAGGAACCTGAGGGCGGGACGGTGCGGGAGGAGCTTAGGCGGGAAAAGCTGAGGTACCTCGGGGAGGGGATGATATCGGGGGAGGCTTTGACAGGAAAGGCTGAGGTACCTCGGGGAGGGGATGATATCGGGGGAGGCTTTGACGGGAAAGGCTGAGGTACCTCAGGGAGGGGATGATATCGGGGGAGGCTTTGACAGGAAAGGCTGAGGTACCTCGGGGAGGGGATGATATCGGGGGAGGCTTTGACAGGAAAGGCTGAGGTACCTCAGGGAGGGGATGATATCGGGGGAGGCTTTGACAAGAAAGGCTGAGCTACCTCGGGAAGGGGATGATATCGGGGGAGGCTTTGACGGGAATGGCTGAGGTACATCAGGGAGGGGATGATATCGGGGGAGGCTTTGACGGGAAAGGCTGAGGTACCTCAGGGAGGGGATGACATCGGGGGAGGCTTTGATGGGAAAGGGTGAGGGACTTAAAGGAGAGGACGGAAGGGAGAGAGGTTTTGGTGGTAAAGGCTGAGGTACCTCAGGGAGGAGATGGCATCGCAGAGGCTGCAGTGGGAAATGCTGAGGTAGCTCTGGGACGGGATGGCACTAAGGTGTGGTTTCAAAGGGAAATGCTGAGGTACTTTGAGGAAAGGATGCTGGGCTAGGAACTATGAACACATCAGATCGGTTAAGAGAATGTTGATGACAGAAATTTCTACAGTAAAGTATTCCAGCAAAGACAGGGAGATGAGCAAAATTATATCAGGCCTCCTAGGATTCCTGCAGATTAGGGGTCAGGGATGATGAGGTTGTTAACTCGGTCCTAACTTTTTCTTTCTCTCCTTCTCTTGCAGCACCAGACTGAATGGAGAAGCAAGTGGATGGGAAGTTCCTGCGCCACGACACAGACCACATTTATTACTCTCACCCTCCGAGACCCGGAGAACCGAACCGTTCTCATCGTGCCTTGAAGCAACCTCTGCTCATGCGCTTCTCCCAGGGAGAAGGCAGAATGGGAGTGACTCGCCACGTTAAACAACAGGGTGTACACTCTGCAGCTTTCAAGCCCAGCTCTGCGTTAGCTCACCCCTGCAATTTTGCACCGCCCACGCAAATTTGAGTTGTCGCTGGTTGTTGCAGCGTTTGGCTTTGGTGAGGACAGCGTGTGTTTGTCAGCAGTTGGTGTAGGGTGGAATCTTGAGGAGAAAGTGATATTTCCGTGCCAGAACTGGTTGGTGTTTGCATGGTATTGTGGTAGTTGTTCCCGCAGGTGATCAGTGCTGGAGTATTATTGCAGGATGAGGGGATTTTGAAGGCTTGCCTGTGAGATGCACTAGAGGCAGCAGTTGCAAACGAAAGGCTGAGGTGTGGAGAGTTTGTCGGTGGGTTTTGGACAGTTGACAGTTGAAGAGTTGGTTGTTTGCAGGTGAGGTGTAGAGCAGAGGGTGAAGCTGACTTTGCCTGGGCGGCGCAACTGGATGGGTGTGCAGAGCTGAGGAGAGCGGGCTTCTGCGGGTGACCCTAAAGCTGGAGAACCAGCCAGCGGCAGCTCCAGACAGTCCCGCTGCCGAGCTTGGCCGTGTAGGGCCAGTGCCCTGGGGCACAGGGAGTGTGACCCTCCGCAAGCACCAAACAGCAGGTGAGGACTGTGGGGATTTGTACTGAGCTATGATATCTCTAAGGCATGTGCGAGGGGCCGGGGCCAAGGCAAGGTGGGCTCGTTGTGGGGTGTGGGGAGGTGTCAGCCCCCGGACTCAGCCCCTGTCTGATTGTAGTGCCCTTGGGCTGGTGTAGCTCAGTCCTCTGTGTGTTTCTCTTCAGGTGGAGCAGCGTGCAAAGGAAAAGCAAGGAAGGAGAGGAAGGTGGTGAACCTATGAGGAAGAGTGTAGCGAATCTGGCGTGGACTCACGGTAAGGTGCCATGGGAGACATTTATTACAAACTCAGGTTTGCATTTATACTCGCTATGATGCTTGCTCAAGCATTTGTTCTTTAGCTAAGTTAGACATTACATGAGCGATGTAACTGCCATATACGCATTTTTTTCTATAGTAAGCTGTCCCTCTGTCCCTGATGTATCAGTCCTGTATCCTGTATCTTAGTAGTCATAATTTTTCCCCAAGTAGATGAATATTTGCAAGCAGCTTTATCTCCAGTCGTTACCTGTTCATATAATTCTCATTCATCTTTGTGCCATGTCTCCAACTGAAATGTACCAGTTGTAGGAAAGTCTAGCACATGATTAGCAATCCATTGTAATAAACTCACCAATCAGACCCCTGATACATCCTGATTTTGCGTTTGTAGCGCATGTTGAAGGACATCCAGGGTTTGTCTTTGCTTAAGGGATAACTTCCCTCCCATGGTTCCCAATCGCTCACCTTTCGTTGGTGGTGGGCGCGCACTGTCCTGGTTCCCGGTCCTGTTTCCTGGTTCGATTGGGCTTCGCTACCAGAGCGGCTACTGCCTTTATAGGCACGCTGAAAGTCCCTGTTCCAGGGCGCCATTTGTAGCGAATGCGGTACGGACTCTCTTTTAAGGTGCAATGAGAGATGTTTATTACAAATTCAGGCTTGCGTTTATACTCGCTATGATGCTTGCTCAAGCATTTGTTGATTAGCTAAGTTAGTCATTACATAAGTGATGTGTTTTGTGTTCCCACCAATGTCACTGCCATAAACACCTTTTTTGTCTATCACAAGCTGTCCCTCTGTCCTTGATGCATCAATCCTGTATCAACTCCTCTGTCCTTGATGTATCACATAGCATACAGTCCTTTGTTCTTGTATTTTTCCACTAATGCTTGTTCTCATGCTGTTGACTCTTGCAGTTTCTCATGTGCCCGGTCTTCCGTGTACTGACACAGAAGAGCGATCACGAAAGAGGACTGGAGCGCACCTGTGAGTCAAGCAGAGTCAAGAAAGAAGATGACAGTGGTGGACCTGTGAGTCAGGAGGGGACAAAAGAGGAGAAAGGTGATGGAGCTACGAGTCAAGAGTGAGGAGGAAGATGGGCAGGCTGAGCCAGCGAGAAGGAGAATGTATCCTTAAGCACAGGGAACGATCTGTGATTAGTGCGTCCCCCTCCCACCCCTAGAAACCGTGCTCGGGGGTAAAGTGGTAAAATGGGAGCAGGGGCTGTTGGCTGTGTTTTGGGAGGTGGGGGTGGTGAGCAAGGGCTGGGCTCTTGGACTTGGGAGCAGTTAAGGGAGCAGGGTGGTCATCCCTTGGGAGGTGTCTGTCTGCCAGCAGGTAAAGGAGGGGGAAGAGGATCCTGCCGGGGTGGGGGTGAGGGCCTGGCCAGCTCTCCACTCCCAGGGCTCTTGATGCTGGTGTGGTGTGTTGCTGTAAGTGCCAGGGGTGACTGGCAAAGAAAGTCTTTGTGGGGTGCATGCTGGGAAACTGTGCTGCTACGGAGGGGCTGGGTTGGTGGGAAGGCCTGTGCGGGGGGCCGGGGCCAAGGCAAGGTGGGCTTGCTGTGGGATGTGGGGATGCGTCAGCGAGCGGACTCACCCCCTATGTGACTGTACGGGCTTGGGGTGGGTGTATTTCTGTCTTCAGGGCATTTCGGTTTGGGTGGAGCAGCTCACAAAGGCGAAAGCAAGAAAGGAAAGTAAGGTTGTGAACTTACGAGAAAGAGTGATCAAGAAAGAGGATTTGAGTTCATCCGGGAGTCGAGGGATCAAGAAAGAAGAGGAGGAAGGTGATGGACGTGCATATTGAAAATGAGAGGGAAGATGGGCAACCTGAAGCATGGAGCAAGGGAATGTCTCCTAGAACAAAGGGACCTTTCTGTAATCAGAGATCCCCCCTCCTACCCTACAAACTGAACAAAGAGGACTGCGAGAGGGAGCGCTCTGACAGGACAAGAGGTATCAGTAAATCTGGCAAGAGGACAGTGGGGGAAGCGCTCTGGCGGATCAACAAGTCTCAATATATGTGGCAAGAGGATGATGGGGGAGAGTTCACCAGTGGTTCAAAAGTCACCCAGAAAAAGGGGAAGAGGATGTCAAGGGGGGAGCGCTCTGGTCGATCACAAGACTCTCCTAAAAAACACACCAGGATGGTGGTGGGGGGGAATGTCCTATATGGGACAAGGGGTCCCGAGAAATCCAGCAAGAGGATGGTGGGGGGGAGCACTCCAGCAGACCAAGAATGTACTAAGGAAAGGCAAAAGGACGGCAGGAGGAGAGACCCAGTGGGTCAAGAGGTACCGAGAAATCCAGCAAGAGGACGACAGGGAGGAGCTCTTTAGCAGGCCAAAATCCCACTGAGGAAAGGCAAGAGGACAGCGGGGGAGAGCGCTCCAGTTCTTCAAGTGACTTCCCAGGCAGAAGGCAGGAGCATGGTGGGGCAGGACTGCGGCAGGTCAAGAATTCTCAGTCTGGCAATAGGATGGCGGGGAGGAGCGTTCCAGCGGGAGAAGAGCGCCCTGACTAGAGGCAAGACAAGGGTGAGGGAGAGCGCTCGGATGTGTGAAGAAGACTCCCCCAAAAAAGTGCAAGAGGAAGGCCAGGGGGAGAGCAATCCAGCAGATCAGGAAGTCTCAATAAATGCGGTAAGAGGATGGCGGGTGGGAGCCCCCCCAGTGGTCCAAGAGATCCCAAGAAATCCAGCAAGAGGACGGCAAGGGGGAGCGCTCCAGCAGATCAGGAAATCTCGATAAATGCGGTTAGAGGATGGTGGGTGGGAGCCCCACAGTTGTTTAAGGCATCCCAAGAAATCCAGCAAAAGGACGGCGAGGGGGAACGCTCTGGCAGATCAGGACGTCTCAATAAATGCGGTGAGAGGATGGCGGGTGGGAGCCCCCCAGTGGTTCAAAATGTCCCAAGATATCCAGGAAGAGAACTGTGAGGGGGAGCGCTCCGGCAGGTCAAGCGATGTCAACAAATCCAGCAAGACAATGGTGGAGAACGCTCCAGTGAGTCACAAGACTCCACCAAAAAAGGCAAGAGAATGGTTAGAGGATGGTAACAGGCAGCTTTGAGAGCACTCTGGTGGATCAAGAAGCACCCAGGAAAAGGGGAAGAGGATGGTGGGGGGAAACGGCCTGGTTGATCACAAGACTCCCCCAAAAACCACAAGAGGGTGGCAGGGGGAACGCCCTAAGGGGTCAAGAGGTTCCAAGAAATCCAGCAGGAGGACGGCGAGGGGGAGCGCTCCAGCAGGCTGAGATTGTACTAAAGAAAGGCAAAAGGACAGCAGGAGGAGAGACCCAGTGGGTCAAGAGGTCCCAAGAAATCCAGTGAGAGGACAACAGGGAGGAGTGCTCTGGCAGGCCAAAATCTCAGTGAAGAAAGGCAAGAGGACAGCAGGGGGGAGTGCTCCAGTTCTTCAAGTGACTTCCCAGGTAGAAGGCAGAAGGACGGTGGGTAGCGCTGGGACAGGTCGAGAATTCTCAATCTGGCAATAGGACAGCAGGGAGGAGCATCCAGCGGGACAGGAGCGCCCTGAAAATAGGCAAGACAAGGGTGAGTGAGAGCACTCCGAGATGTCAAGAACTGTCAAAAAATCTGGTAAAGGATGGCAGGGGGGAGTGCTGTGGATATTCAAGAGACTCCCCAGTAAAAGGCAAGAGGACGGCGCGGGGAAGTGCTCCAGCACGTCAAGATCGCACTGAAGATCTTGAAAAGGCAAGGTCACAGTGGGGGGGAGCATTCCCGTTGTTCCAATGGTTCAAAAGGTCCCAAGAAATCCAACAAGAGAACTGCGAGGGGGAGCGCTCTGGCAAGTCAAGCAGTGTCAATAACCCCAGCAAGGCAACGGCGGAGAGCGCTCTGGTGAGTCACGAGACTCCCCTACAAAGGACGAGAGGATGGTGGAGGGGAGCCCACCAGTGGTTCAGGCAGCACCCAGGAAAAGGGGAGGAGGCTGACGAGGGGCAGGCCTCTGTCGGGCCAAGATCGCTGAGGGAAGGTGCGGGGGAGCTTGCTGGTGGCTCAAGAGACCTCTAGAAAAAGGTAAGAGGGCGGCGGGGGGTGGGAGGGCGCCTCAGCTGGTGAAGAGGAACCCCGAAAACAAGGCAAGAGAATGTTGGTGGGGGGAGCGCTCTGGCGGTTCCAGAGGCTCCCCGAGATCCGCTCAGACGGCAGCGGGTAACGCGGCAGCTCAGCGTCAATCAAAGAAGAACAGGAAGGCGGTTGACCTGCAATTCCAGAGCGAGGAGGAAGACTGGCAACCCGAACGAGGAGCAGCAGAACTTGGCATGGCCTCTGAAATCCTCCTTTAATCTGGGCTCAGGTAAGCTGGAAGCAGGGGACATAGGCTGGGGTTTGGGAGGTGGGCAGGTGAGAAATGATCCGCATTTTTGATCTGCTGAGTGACTGAAGCGCCTGGGAGTTCATTTGGAGTCGTTGCCTTCCTTGATTTTACACTGACTTTTGCATTATATTTTAATGACGTAGAATTTTCCGTTTTGACATCGAAACCTAAACTTCTTTGGAAATTCATCCTCTGTCCCTTCAGTCTCAGCTCGTGGCACTTCCACTGTCTCGTGGCCCGCGTTTCAATGTACATTAGATCGCTTCCTGGGCCTTGGATTTTAAGTAATGGTCCGTCACAAGTTTGTTTTTCTTGTCCTTAACAGGCAGCTTTGAGAGCTCTCTAAGGAAAAGTGATATCTTTTTACCTTGTTACTGCTCTTTCCATGTTACGAGCAGCCACCCTCTTTATGATCAGTCTCATGCTTTTCTTCCTTTCTTGCCCAGGTTCAGAATACCAGGAATTCCAAGCTTCAAGTTTCCTGTGGAACATTGCGGGAGACCTTGATAACGTGGCAATGAGGGAGGTGATGAAGAGAAACAATACCTGTTCCTTTCCCATTTCAAGACGTTATTTTTTACCTTCCTGGTAGCTGTGAGATGATTTGCAATCTTGCGCTAGCGTCTGCCTGAAAGAGAACACGGACCCTTTGGGTGCCTCCTCAAGAAATACTTGCTCTATGGTTCTGGCGATGTCCAGGCTTCAAGGGTGGGGCATAGGGGAGTGTAAATCTTAGGGGGCCTCCCGGGATGTCTGCAGGTTTGGGTGACCCGTGGCTGGGACGGGGACGCCGAGGTTGTCAATCTTGCCCTGAATCTCTCGCTCCCTCTCTTGCAGCACCCGAGACCGAATGGAGGAGCAAGTGTACGGGAAGTTCCTGCGCCACGACACAGATCACATTTATCGCTCTCGCCCTGAGAGACCCGGAGAACCAAACCGTTCCCATCGTGCCTTGAAGCAGCCTCTGCTCACGCGCTTCTCCCAGGGAGAAGGCAGAATGGCAGTAGCTCGCCACGTTATACCACAGGGTGCACACTCTGCAGCTTTCAAGCCCAGCTCTGCGTTAGCTCACCCCTGCAATTTTGCACCGCCCACGCAAATTTGAGTTGTCGCTGGTTGTTGCAGCGTTTGGCTTTGGTGAGGACAGCGTGTGTTTGTCAGCAGTTGGTGTAGGGTGGAATCTTGAGGAGAAAGTGATATTTCCGTGCCAGAACTGGTTGGTGTTTGCATGGTATTGTGGTAGTTGTTCCCACAGGTGATCAGTGCTGGAGTGTTATTGCAGGATGAGGGGATTTTGAAGGCTTGTCTGTGAGATGCACTAGAGGCAGCAGTTGCAAACGAAAGGCTGAGGTGTGGAGAGTTTGTCGGTGGGTTTTGGACAGTTGTCAGTTGAAGAGTTGGTTGTTTGCAGGTGAGGTGTAGAGCAGAGGGTGAAGCTGACTTTGCCTGGGCGGCGCAACTGGATGGGTGTGCAGAGCTGAGGAGAACGGGCTTCTGCGGGTGACCCTAAAGCTGGAGAACCAGCCAGCGGCAGCTCCAGACAGTCCCGCTGCCGAGCTTGGCCGTGTAGGGCCAGTGCCCTGGGGCACAGGGAGTGTGACCCTCCGCAAGCACCAAACAGCAGGTGAGGACTGTGGGGATTTGTACTGAGCTATGATATCTCTAAGGCATGTGCGAGGGGCCGGGGCTAAGGCAAGGTGGGCTCGTTGTGGGGTGTGGGGAGGTGTCAGCCCCCGGACTCAGCCCCTGTCTGATTGTAGTGCCCTTGGGCTGGTGTAGCTCAGTCCTCTGTGTGTTTCTCTTCAGGTGGAGCAGCGTGCAAAGGAAAAGCAAGGAAGGAGAGGAAGGTGGTGAACCTATGAGGAAGAGTGTAGCGAATCTGGCGTGGACTCACGGTAAGGTGCCATGAGAGACATTTATTACATACTCAGGTTTGCATTTATACTCGCTATGATGCTTGCTCAAGCATTTGCTCTTTAGCTAAGTTAGACATTACATGAGCGGTGTAACTGCCATATACGCATTTTTTCTATAGTAAGCTGTCCCTCTGTCCCTGATGTATCAGTCCTGTATCCTGTATCTTAGTAGTCATAATTTTTCCCCAAGTAGATGAATATTTGCAAGCAGCTTTATCTCCAGTCGTTACCTGTTCATATAATTCTCATTCATCTTTGTGCCATGTCTCCAACTGAAATGTACCAGTTGTAGGAAAGTCTAGCACATGATTAGCAATCCATTGTAATAAACTCACCAATCAGACCCCTGATACATCCTGATTTTGCGTTTGTAGCGCATGTTGAAGGACATCCAGGGTTTGTCTTTGCTTAAGGGATAACTTCCCTCCCATGGTTCCCAATCGCTCACCTTTCGTTGGTGGTGGGCGCGCACTGTCCTGGTTCCCGGTCCTGTTTCCTGGTTCGATTGGGCTTCGCTACCAGAGCGGCTACTGCCTTTATAGGCACGCTGAAAGTCCCTGTTCCAGGGCGCCATTTGTAGCGAATGCGGTACGGACTCTCTTTTAAGGTGCAATGAGAGATGTTTATTACAAATTCAGGCTTGCGTTTATACTCGCTATGATGCTTGCTCAAGCATTTGTTGATTAGCTAAGTTAGTCATTACATAAGTGATGTGTTTTGTGTTCCCACCAAAGTCACTGCCATCAACACCTTTTTTGTCTATCACAAGCTGTCCCTCTGTCCTTGATGCATCAATCCTGTATCAACTCCTCTTTCCTTGATGTATCACATAGCATACAGTCCTTTGTTCTTGTATTTTTCCACTAATGCTTGTTCTCATGCTGTTGACTCTTGCAGTTTCTCATGTGCCCGGTCTTCCGTGTACTGACACAGAAGAGCGATCACGAAAGAGGATTGGAGCGCACCTGTGAGTCAAGCAGAGTCAAGAAAGAAGATGACAGTGGTGGACCTGTGAGTCAGGAGGGGACAAAAGAGGAGAAAGGTGATGGAGCTACGAGTCAAGAGTGAGGAGGAAGATGGGCAGGCTGAGCCAGCGAGAAGGAGAATGTATCCTTAAGCACAGGGAACGATCTGTGATTAGTGCGTCCCCCTCCCACCCCTAGAAACCGTGCTCGGGGGTAAAGTGGTAAAATGGGAGCAGGGGCTGTTGGCTGTGTTTTGGGAGGTGGGGGTGGTGAGCAGGGGCTGGGCTCTTGGACTTGGGAGCAGTTAAGGGAGCAGGGTGGTCATCCCTTGGGAGGTGTCTGTCTGCCAGCAGGTAAAGGAGGGGGAAGAGGATCCTGCCGGGGTGGGGGTGAGGGCCTGGCCAGCTCTCCACTCCCAGGGCTCTTGATGCTGGTGTGGTGTGTTGCTGTAAGTGCCAGGGGTGACTGGCAAAGAAAGTCTTTGTGGGGTGCATGCTGGGAAACTGTGCTGCTACGGAGGGGCTGGGTTGGTGGGAAGGCCTGTGCGGGGGGCCGGGGCCAAGGCAAGGTGGCCTTGTGGTGGGGTGTGGGGATGCGTCAGCGACCGGACTCGCCCCCTCGTGTGACTGTACGGGCCTGGGGTGGGTATATTTTTGTTTTCTGTGCATCTCTGTTTGGGTGGAGCAGCTCACAAAGGCGAAAGCAAGAAAGAAGAGGAAGGTGGTGAACCTACGAGGAAGAGCGATCAAGAAAGAGGATTGGAGTGCATCTGCAAGTCAACAGGGATCAAGAAAGAAGATGACGGTGGTAGAGCTGCGAGTCAGGAGGGATCAAGAAAGAAGAGGAGGAAGGTGATGGAGCTGCGAGTCAGGAGTGAGGAGGAAGAAAATGTCCCCCTTGGGACAGGGACCTCCCTGTAATCAGGACTGCGCCCTCCCACCCCTGGAAACTGCTCAGGGGCCCAGACATCCATGGGAAGGTTGTGTCCGACAACACGAGCCAGATCTTCAGCACTGGCTGCTGTTCAGCTGGGAGCAGGGGCTGCTGGTGGGGTTTTGGGAGGCGGGGTGGGTGAGTAGAGGCTGGGCTTTTGGACTCATGAGTGGTTGAGAGAGAGGGCTGGACACCTCTTGGGAGGTGTCTTGTCTGTCTGCCATCAGCTAAAGGAGGGGGAAGAGGATCCTGCCGGGGTGAGGGCCTGGCCAGCTCTCCACTCCCAGGGCTCTTGATGCTGATGTGGTGTGTTGCTGTAAGTGCCAGGGGTGACTGGCAAAGAAAGTCTTTGTGGGGTGCATGCTGGGAAACTGTGCTGCTACGGAGGGGCTGGGTTGGTGGGAAGGCCTGTGCGGGGGGCCGGGGCCAAGGCAAGGTGGGCTTGCTGTGGGATGTGGGGATGCGTCAGCGAGCGGACTCACCCCCTATGTGACTGTACGGGCTTGGGGTGGGTGTATTTCTGTCTTCAGGGCATTTCGGTTTGGGTGGAGCAGCTCACAAAGGCGAAAGCAAGAAAGGAAAGTAAGGTTGTGAACTTACGAGAAAGAGTGATCAAGAAAGAGGATTTGAGTTCATGCGGGAGTCGAGGGATCAAGAAAGAAGAGGAGGAAGGTGATGGACGTGCATATTGAAAATGAGAGGGAAGATGGGCAACCTGAAGCATGGAGCAAGGGAATGTCTCCTAGAACAAAGGGACCTTTCTGTAATCAGAGATCCCCCCTCCTACCCTACAAACTGAACAAAGAGGACTGCGAGAGGGAGCGCTCTGACAGGACAAGAGGTATCAGTAAATCTGGCAAGAGGACAGTGGGGGAAGCGCTCTGGCGGATCAACAAGTCTCAATATATGTGGCAAGAGGATGATGGGGGAGAGTTCACCAGTGGTTCAAAAGTCACCCAGAAAAAGGGGAAGAGGATGTCAAGGGGGGAGCGCTCTGGTCGATCACAAGACTCTCCTAAAAAACACACCAGGATGGTGGTGGGGGGGAATGTCCTATATGGGACAAGGGGTCCCGAGAAATCCAGCAAGAGGATGGTGGGGGGGAGCACTCCAGCAGACCAAGAATGTACTAAGGAAAGGCAAAAGGACGGCAGGAGGAGAGACCCAGTGGGTCAAGAGGTACCGAGAAATCCAGCAAGAGGACGACAGGGAGGAGCTCTTTAGCAGGCCAAAATCCCACTGAGGAAAGGCAAGAGGACAGCGGGGGAGAGCGCTCCAGTTCTTCAAGTGACTTCCCAGGCAGAAGGCAGGAGCATGGCGGGGCAGGACTGCGGCAGGTCAAGAATTCTCAGTCTGGCAATAGGATGGCGGGGAGGAGCGTTCCAGCGGGAGAAGAGCGCCCTGACTAGAGGCAAGACAAGGGTGAGGGAGAGCGCTCGGATGTGTGAAGAAGACTCCCCCAAAAAAGTGCAAGAGGAAGGCCAGGGGGAGAGCAATCCAGCAGATCAGGAAGTCTCAATAAATGCGGTAAGAGGATGGCGGGTGGGAGCCCCCCCAGTGGTCCAAGAGATCCCAAGAAATCCAGCAAGAGGACGGCAAGGGGGAGCGCTCCAGCAGATCAGGAAATCTCGATAAATGCGGTTAGAGGATGGTGGGTGGGAGCCCCACAGTTGTTTAAGGCATCCCAAGAAATCCAGCAAAAGGACGGCGAGGGGGAACGCTCTGGCAGATCAGGACGTCTCAATAAATGCGGTAAGAGGATGGCGGGTGGGAGCCCCCCAGTGGTTCAAAATGTCCCAAGATATCCAGGAAGAGAACTGTGAGGGGGAGCGCTCCGGCAGGTCAAGCGATGTCAACAAATCCAGCAAGACAATGGTGGAGAACGCTCCGGTGAGTCACAAGACTCCACCAAAAAAGGCAAGAGAATGGTTAGAGGATGGTAACAGGCAGCTTTGAGAGCACTCTGGTGGATCAAGAAGCACCCAGGAAAAGGGGAAGAGGATGGTGGGGGGAAACGGCCTGGTTGATCACAAGACTCCCCCAAAAACCACAAGAGGGTGGCAGGGGGAACGCCCTAAGGGGTCAAGAGGTTCCAAGAAATCCAGCAGGAGGACGGCGAGGGGGAGCGCTCCAGCAGGCTGAGATTGTACTAAAGAAAGGCCAAAGGACAGCAGGAGGAGAGACCCAGTGGGTCAAGAGGTCCCAAGAAATCCAGTGAGAGGACAACAGGGAGGAGTGCTCTGGCAGGCCAAAATCTCAGTGAAGAAAGGCAAGAGGACAGCAGGGGGGAGTGCTCCAGTTCTTCAAGTGACTTCCCAGGTAGAAGGCAGAAGGACGGTGGGGTAGCGCTGGGACAGGTCGAGAATTCTCAATCTGGCAATAGGACAGCAGGGAGGAGCATCCAGCGGGACAGGAGCGCCCTGAAAATAGGCAAGACAAGGGTGAGTGAGAGCACTCCGAGATGTCAAGAAGTGTCAAAAAATCTGGTAAAGGATGGCAGGGGGGAGTGCTGTGGATATTCAAGAGACTCCCCAGTAAAAGGCAAGAGGACGGCGCGGGGAAGTGCTCCAGCACGTCAAGATCGCACTGAAGATCTTGAAAAGGCAAGGTCCCAGTGGGGGGGAGCATTCCCGTTGTTCCAATGGTTCAAAAGGTCCCAAGAAATCCAACAAGAGAACTGCGAGGGGGAGCGCTCTGGCAAGTCAAGCGGTGTCGATAACCCCAGCAAGGCAACGGCGGAGAGCGCTCTGGTGAGTCACGAGACTCCCCTACAAAGGACGAGAGGATGGTGGAGGGGAGCCCACCAGTGGTTCAAGCAGCACCCAGGAAAAGGGGAGGAGGCTGACGAGGGGCAGGCCTCTGGCGGGCCAAGATCGCTGAGGGAAGGTGCGGGGGAGCTTGCTGGTGGCTCAAGAGACCTCTAGAAAAAGGTAAGAGGGCGGCGGGGGATGGGAGGGCGCCTCAGCTGGTGAAGAGGAACCCCGAAAACAAGGCAAGAGAATGTTGGTGGGGGGAGCGCTCTGGCGGTTCCAGAGGCTCCCCGAGATCCGCTCAGACGGCAGCGGGTAACGCGGCAGCTCAGCGTCAATCAAAGAAGAACAGGAAGGCGGTTGACCTGCAATTCCAGAGCGAGGAGGAAGACTGGCAACCCGAACGAGGAGCAGCAGAACTTGGCATGGCCTCTGAAATCCTCCTTTAATCTGGGCTCAGGTAAGCTGGAAGCAGGGGACATAGGCTGGGGTTTGGGAGGTGGGCAGGTGAGAAATGATCCGCATTTTTGATCTGCTGAGTGACTGAAGCGCCTGGGAGTTCATTTGGAGTCGTTGCCTTCCTTGATTTTACACTGACTTTTGCATTATATTTTAATGACGTAGAATTTTCTGTTTTGACATCGAAACCTAAACTTCTTTGGAAATTCATCCTCTGTCCCTTCAGTCTCAGCTCGTGGCACTTCCACTGTCTCGTGGCCCGCGTTTCAATGTACATTAGATCGCTTCCTGGGCCTTGGATTTTAAGTAATGGTCCGTCACAAGTTTGTTTTTCTTGTCCTTAACAGGCAGCTTTGAGAGCTCTCTAAGGAAAAGTGATATCTTTTTACCTTGTTACTGCTCTTTCCATGTTACGAGCAGCCACCCTCTTTATGATCAGTCTCATGCTTTTCTTCCTTTCTTGCCCAGGTTCAGAATACCAGGAATTCCAAGCTTCAAGTTTCCTGTGGAACATTGCGGGAGACCTTGATAACGTGGCAATGAGGGAGGTGATGAAGAGAAACAATACCTGTTCCTTTCCCATTTCAAGACGTTATTTTTTACCTTCCTGGTAGCTGTGAGATGATTTGCAATCTTGCGCTAGCATCTGCCTGAAAGAGAACACGGACCCTTTGGGTGCCTCCTCAAGAAATACTTGCTCTATGGTTCTGGCGATGTCCAGGCTTCAAGGGTGGGGCATAGGGGAGTGTAAATCTTAGGGGGCCTCCCGGGATGTCTGCAGGTTTGGGTGACCCGTGGCTGGGACGGGGACGCCGAGGTTGTCAATCTTGCCCTGAATCTCTCGCTCCCTCTCTTGCAGCACCCGAGACCGAATGGAGGAGCAAGTGTACGGGAAGTTCCTGCGCCACGACACAGATCACATTTATCGCTCTCACCCTGAGAGACCCGGAGGACCAAACCGTTCCCATCGTGCCTTGAAGCAGCCTCTGCTCACGCGCTTCTCCCAGGGAGAAGGCAGAATGGCAGTAGCTCGCCACGTTATACCACAGGGTGCACACTCTGCAGCTTTCAAGCCCAGCTCTGCGTTAGCTCACCCCTGCAATTTTGCACCGCCCACGCAAATTTGAGTTGTCGCTGGTTGTTGCAGCGTTTGGCTTTGGTGAGGACAGCGTGTGTTTGTCAGCAGTTGGTGTAGGGTGGAATTTTGAGGAGAAAGTGATATTTCCGTGCCAGAACTGGTTGGTGTTTGCATGGTATTGTGGTAGTTGTTCCCGCAGGTGATCAGTGCTGGAGTGTTATTGCAGGATGAGGGGATTTTGAAGGCTTGTCTGTGAGATGCACTAGAGGCAGCAGTTGCAAACGAAAGGCTGAGGTGTGGAGAGTTTGTCGGTGGGTTTTGGACAGTTGTCAGTTGAAGAGTTGGTTGTTTGCAGGTGAGGTGTAGAGCAGAGGGTGAAGCTGACTTTGCCTGGGCGGCGCAACTGGATGGGTGTGCAGAGCTGAGGAGAGCGGGCTTCTGCGGGTGACCCTAAAGCTGGAGAACCAGCCAGCGGCAGCTCCAGACAGTCCCGCTGCCGAGCTTGGCCGTGTAGGGCCAGTGCCCTGGGGCACAGGGAGTGTGACCCTCCGCAAGCACCAAACAGCAGGTGAGGACTGTGGGGATTTGTACTGAGCTATGATATCTCTAAGGCATGTGCGAGGGGCCGGGGCCAAGGCAAGGTGGGCTCGTTGTGGGGTGTGGGGAGGTGTCAGCCCCCGGACTCAGCCCCTGTCTGATTGTAGTGCCCTTGGGCTGGTGTAGCTCAGTCCTCTGTGTGTTTCTCTTCAGGTGGAGCAGCGTGCAAAGGAAAAGCAAGGAAGGAGAGGAAGGTGGTGAACCTATGAGGAAGAGTGTAGCGAATCTGGCGTGGACTCACAGTAAGGTGCCATGAGAGACATTTATTACAAACTCAGGTTTGCATTTATACTCGCTATGATGCTTGCTCAAGCATTTGCTCTTTAGCTAAGTTAGACATTACATGAGCGATGTAACTGCCATATATGCATTTTTTTCTATAGTAAGCTGTCCCTCTGTCCCTGATGTATCAGTCCTGTATCCTGTATCTTAGTAGTCATAATTTTTCCCCAAGTAGATGAATATTTGCAAGCAGCTTTATCTCCAGTCGTTACCTGTTCATATAATTCTCATTCATCTTTTTGCCATGTCTCCAACTGAAATGTACCAGTTGTAGGAAAGTCTAGCACATGATTAGCAATCCATTGTAATAAATTCACCAATCAGACCCCTGATACATCCTGATTTTGCGTTTGTAGCGCATGTTGAAGGACATCCAGGGTTTGTCTTTGCTTAAGGGATAACTTCCCTCCCATGGTTCCCAATCGCTCACCTTTCGTTGGTGGTGGGCGCGCACTGTCCTGGTTCCCGGTCCTGTTTCCTGGTTCGATTGGGCTTCGCTACCAGAGCGGCTACTGCCTTTATAGGCACGCTGAAAGTCCCTGTTCCAGGGCGCCATTTGTAGCGAATGCGGTACGGACTCTCTTTTAAGGTGCAATGAGAGATGTTTATTACAAATTCAGGCTTGTGTTTATACTCGCTATGATACTTGCTCAAGCATTTGTTGATTAGCTAAGTTAGTCATTACATAAGTGATGTGTTTTGTGTTCCCACCAAAGTCACTGCCATAAACACCTTTTTTGTCTATCACAAGCTGTCCCTCTGTCCTTGATGCATCAATCCTGTATCAACTCCTCTGTCCTTGATGTATCACATAGCATACAGTCCTTTGTTCTTGTATTTTTCCACTAATGCTTGTTCTCATGCTGTTGACTCTTGCAGTTTCTCATGTGCCCGGTCTTCCGTGTACTGACACAGAAGAGCGATCACGAAAGAGGATTGGAGCGCACCTGTGAGTCAAGCAGAGTCGAGAAAGAAGATGACAGTGGTGGACCTGTGAGTCAGGAGGGGACAAAAGAGGAGAAAGGTGATGGAGCTACGAGTCAAGAGTGAGGAGGAAGATGGGCAGGCTGAGCCAGCGAGAAGGAGAATGTATCCTTAAGCACAGGGAACGATCTGTGATTAGTGCGTCCCCCTCCCACCCCTAGAAACCGTGCTCGGGGGTAAAGTGGTAAAATGGGAGCAGGGGCTGTTGGCTGTGTTTTGGGAGGTGGGGGTGGTGAGCAGGGGCTGGGCTCTTGGACTTGGGAGCAGTTAAGGGAGCAGGGTGGTCATCCCTTGGGAGGTGTCTGTCTGCCAGCAGGTAAAGGAGGGGGAAGAGGATCCTGCCGGGGTGAGGGCCTGGCCAGCTCTCCACTCCCAGGGCTCTTGATGCTGGTGTGGTGTGTTGCTGTAAGTGCCAGGGGTGACTGGCAAAGAAAGTCTTTGTGGGGTGCATGCTGGGAAACTGTGCTGCTACGGAGGGGCTGGGTTGGTGGGAAGGCCTGTGCGGGGGGCCGGGGCCAAGGCAAGGTGGCCTTGTGGTGGGGTGTGGGGATGCGTCAGCGACCGGACTCGCCCCCTCGTGTGACTGTACGGGCCTGGGGTGGGTATATTTTTGTTTTCTGTGCATCTCTGTTCGGGTGGAGCAGCTCGCAAAGGTGAAAGCAAGAAAGAAGAGGAAGATGGTGAACCTACGAGGAAGAGTGATCAAGAAAGAGGATTGGAGTGCATCTGCAAGTCAACAGGGATCAAGAAAGAAGATGACGGTGGTAGACCTGCGAGTCAGGAGGGATCAAGAAAGAAGAGGAGGAAGGTGGTTGACCTACGAGGAAGAGCGATCAAGAAAGAGGATTGGAGTGCATCTGCAAGGCAACAGGGATCAAGAAAGAAGATGACGGTGGTAGACCTGCGAGTCAGGAGGGATCGAGAAAGAAGAGGAGGAAGGTGATGGAGCTGCGAGTCAGGAGTGAGGAGGAAGAAAATGTCCCCCTTGGGACAGGGACCTCCCTGTAATCAGGACTGCGCCCTCCCACCCCTGGAAACTGCTCAGGGGCCCAGACATCCATGGGAAGGTTGTGTCTGACAACACGAGCCAGGTCTTCAGCACTGGCTGCTGTTCAGCTGGGACCAGGGGCTGCTGGTGGGGTTTCGGGAGGCGGGGTGGGTGAGTAGAGGCTGGGCTTTTGTACTCATGAGTGGTTGAGAGAGAGGGCTGGACACCTCTTGGGAGGTGTCTTGTCTGTCTGCCATCAGCTAAAGGAGGGGGAAGAGGATCCTGCCGGGGTGAGGGCCTGGCCAGCTCTCCACTCCCAGGGCTCTTGATGCTGATGTGGTGTGTTGCTGTAAGTGCCAGGGGTGACTGGCAAAGAAAGTCTTTGTGGGGTGCATGCTGGGAAACTGTGCTGCTACGGAGGGGCTGGGTTGGTGGGAAGGCCTGTGCGGGGGGCCGGGGCCAAGGCAAGGTGGGCTTGCTGTGGGATGTGGGGATGCGTCAGCGACCGGACTCACCCCCTATGTGACTGTACGGGCTTGGGGTGGGTGTATTTATTTCTGTCTTCAGGGCATTTCGGTTTGGGTGGAGCAGCTCACAAAGGCGAAAGCAAGAAAGGAAAGTAAGGTTGTGAACTTACGAGAAAGAGTGATCAAGAAAGAGGATTTGAGTTCATCCGGGAGTCGAGGGATCAAGAAAGAAGAGGAGGAAGGTGATGGACGTGCATATTGAAAATGAGAGGGAAGATGGGCAACCTGAAGCATGGAGCAAGGGAATGTCTCCTAGAACAAAGGGACCTTTCTGTAATCAGAGATCCCCCCTCCTACCCTACAAACTGAACAAAGAGGACTGCGAGAGGGAGCGCTCTGACAGGACAAGAGGTATCAGTAAATCTGGCAAGAGGACAGTGGGGGAAGCGCTCTGGCGGATCAACAAGTCTCAATATATGTGGCAAGAGGATGATGGGGGAGAGTTCACCAGTGGTTCAAAAGTCACCCAGAAAAAGGGGAAGAGGATGTCAAGGGGGGAGCGCTCTGGTCGATCACAAGACTCTCCTAAAAAACACACCAGGATGGTGGTGGGGGGGAATGTCCTATATGGGACAAGGGGTCCCGAGAAATCCAGCAAGAGGATGGTGGGGGGGAGCACTCCAGCAGACCAAGAATGTACTAAGGAAAGGCAAAAGGACGGCAGGAGGAGAGACCCAGTGGGTCAAGAGGTACCGAGAAATCCAGCAAGAGGACGACAGGGAGGAGCTCTTTAGCAGGCCAAAATCCCACTGAGGAAAGGCAAGAGGACAGCGGGGGAGAGCGCTCCAGTTCTTCAAGTGACTTCCCAGGCAGAAGGCAGGAGCATGGTGGGGCAGGACTGCGGCAGGTCAAGAATTCTCAGTCTGGCAATAGGATGGCGGGGAGGAGCGTTCCAGCGGGAGAAGAGCGCCCTGACTAGAGGCAAGACAAGGGTGAGGGAGAGCGCTCGGATGTGTGAAGAAGACTCCCCCAAAAAAGTGCAAGAGGAAGGCCAGGGGGAGAGCAATCCAGCAGATCAGGAAGTCTCAATAAATGCGGTAAGAGGATGGCGGGTGGGAGCCCCCCCAGTGGTCCAAGAGATCCCAAGAAATCCAGCAAGAGGACGGCAAGGGGGAGCGCTCCAGCAGATCAGGAGATCTCGATAAATGCGGTTAGAGGATGGTGGGTGGGAGCCCCACAGTTGTTTAAGGCATCCCAAGAAATCCAGCAAAAGGACGGCGAGGGGGAACGCTCTGGCAGATCAGGACGTCTCAATAAATGCGGTAAGAGGATGGCGGGTGGGAGCCCCCCAGTGGTTCAAAATGTCCCAAGATATCCAGGAAGAGAACTGTGAGGGGGAGCGCTCCGGCAGGTCAAGCGATGTCAACAAATCCAGCAAGACAATGGTGGAGAACGCTCCGGTGAGTCACAAGACTCCACCAAAAAAGGCAAGAGAATGGTTAGAGGATGGTAACAGGCAGCTTTGAGAGCACTCTGGTGGATCAAGAAGCACCCAGGAAAAGGGGAAGAGGATGGTGGGGGGAAACGGCCTGGTTGATCACAAGACTCCCCCAAAAACCACAAGAGGGTGGCAGGGGGAACGCCCTAAGGGGTCAAGAGGTTCCAAGAAATCCAGCAGGAGGACGGCGAGGGGGAGCGCTCCAGCAGGCTGAGATTGTACTAAAGAAAGGCCAAAGGACAGCAGGAGGAGAGACCCAGTGGGTCAAGAGGTCCCAAGAAATCCAGTGAGAGGACAACAGGGAGGAGTGCTCTGGCAGGCCAAAATCTCAGTGAAGAAAGGCAAGAGGACAGCAGGGGGGAGTGCTCCAGTTCTTCAAGTGACTTCCCAGGTAGAAGGCAGAAGGACGGTGGGGTAGCGCTGGGACAGGTCGAGAATTCTCAATCTGGCAATAGGACAGCAGGGAGGAGCATCCAGCGGGACAGGAGCGCCCTGAAAATAGGCAAGACAAGGGTGAGTGAGAGCACTCCGAGATGTCAAGAAGTGTCAAAAAATCTGGTAAAGGATGGCAGGGGGGAGTGCTGTGGATATTCAAGAGACTCCCCAGTAAAAGGCAAGAGGACGGCGCGGGGAAGTGCTCCAGCACGTCAAGATCGCACTGAAGAAAGGCAAGGTCACAGTGGGGGGGAGCATTCCCGTTGTTCCACTGGTTCAAAAGGTCCCAAGAAATCCAACAAGAGAACTGCGAGGGGGAGCGCTCTGGCAAGTCAAGCGGTGTCAATAACCCCAGCAAGGCAACGGCGGAGAGCGCTCTGGTGAGTCACGAGACTCCCCTGCAAAGGACGAGAGGATGGTGGAGGGGAGCCCACCAGTGGTTCAAGCAGCACCCAGGAAAAGGGGAGGAGGCTGACGAGGGGCAGGCCTCTGTCGGGCCAAGATCGCTGAGGGAAGGTGCGGGGGAGCTTGCTGGTGGCTCAAGAGACCTCTAGAAAAAGGTAAGAGGGCGGCGGGGGGTGGGAGGGCGCCTCAGCTGGTGAAGAGGAACCCCGAAAACAAGGCAAGAGAATGTTGGTGGGGGGAGCGCTCTGGCGGTTCCAGAGGCTACCCGAGATCCGCTCAGACGGCAGCGGGTAACGCGGCAGCTCAGCGTCAATCAAAGAAGAACAGGAAGGCGGTTGACCTGCAATTCCAGAGCGAGGAGGAAGACTGGCAACCCGAACGAGGAGCAGCAGAACTTGGCATGGCCTCTGAAATCCTCCTTTAATCTGGGCTCAGGTAAGCTGGAAGCAGGGGACATAGGCTGGGGTTTGGGAGGTGGGCAGGTGAGAAATGATCCGCGTTTTTGATCTGCTGAGTGACTGAAGCGCCTGGGAGTTCATTTGGAGTCGTTGCCTTACTTGATTTTACACTGACTTTTGCATTATATTTTAATGACGTAGAATTTTCCGTTTTGACATCGAAACCTAAACTTCTTTGGAAATTCATCCTCTGTCCCTTCAGTCTCAGCTCGTGGCACTTCCACTGTCTCGTGGCCCGCGTTTCAATGTACATTAGATCGCTTCCTGGGCCTTGGATTTTAAGTAATGGTCCGTCACAAGTTTGTTTTTCTTGTCCTTAACAGGCAGCTTTGAGAGCTCTCTAAGGAAAAGTGATATCTTTTTACCTTGTTACTGCTCTTTCCATGTTACGAGCAGCCACCCTCTTTATGATCAGTCTCATGCTTTTCTTCCTTTCTTGCCCAGGTTCAGAATACCAGGAATTCCAAGCTTCAAGTTTCCTGTGGAACATTGCGGGAGACCTTGATAACGTGGCAATGAGGGAGGTGATGAAGAGAAACAATACCTGTTCCTTTCCCATTTCAAGACGTTATTTTTTACCTTCCTGGTAGCTGTGAGATGATTTGCAATCTTGCGCTAGCATCTGCCTGAAAGAGAACACGGACCCTTTGGGTGCCTCCTCAAGAAATACTTGCTCTATGGTTCTGGCGATGTCCAGGCTTCAAGGGTGGGGCATAGGGGAGTGTAAATCTTAGGGGGCCTCCCGGGATGTCTGCAGGTTTGGGTGACCCGTGGCTGGGACGGGGACGCCGAGGTTGTCAATCTTGCCCTGAATCTCTCGCTCCCTCTCTTGCAGCACCCGAGACCGAATGGAGGAGCAAGTGTACGGGAAGTTCCTGCGCCACGACACAGATCACATTTATCGCTCTCGCCCTGAGAGACCCGGAGAACCAAACCATTCCCATCGTGCCTTGAAGCAGCCTCTGCTCACGCGCTTCTCCCAGGGAGAAGGCAGAATGGCAGTAGCTCGCCACGTTATACCACAGGGTGCACACTCTGCAGCTTTCAAGCCCAGCTCTGCGTTAGCTCACCCCTGCAATTTTGCACCGCCCACGCAAATTTGAGTTGTCGCTGGTTGTTGCAGCGTTTGGCTTTGGTGAGGACAGCGTGTGTTTGTCAGCAGTTGGTGTAGGGTGGAATCTTGAGGAGAAAGTGATATTTCCGTGCCAGAACTGGTTGGTGTTTGCATGGTATTGTGGTAGTTGTTCCCACAGGTGATCAGTGCTGGAGTGTTATTGCAGGATGAGGGGATTTTGAAGGCTTGTCTGTGAGATGCACTAGAGGCAGCAGTTGCAAACGAAAGGCTGAGGTGTGGAGAGTTTGTCGGTGGGTTTTGGACAGTTGTCAGTTGAAGAGTTGGTTGTTTGCAGGTGAGGTGTAGAGCAGAGGGTGAAGCTGACTTTGCCTGGGCGGCGCAACTGGATGGGTGTGCAGAGCTGAGGAGAGCGGGCTTCTGCGGGTGACCCTAAAGCTGGAGAACCAGCCAGCGGCAGCTCCAGACAGTCCCGCTGCCGAGCTTGGCCGTGTAGGGCCAGTGCCCTGGGGCACAGGGAGTGTGACCCTCCGCAAGCACCAAACAGCAGGTGAGGACTGTGGGGATTTGTACTGAGCTATGATATCTCTAAGGCATGTGCAAGGGGCCGGGGCCAAGGCAAGGTGGGCTCGTTGTGGGGTGTGGGGAGGTGTCAGCCCCCGGACTCAGCCCCTGTCTGATTGTAGTGCCCTTGGGCTGGTGTAGCTCAGTCCTCTGTGTGTTTCTCTTCAGGTGGAACAGCGTGCAAAGGAAAAGCAAGGAAGGAGAGGAAGGTGGTGAACCTATGAGGAAGAGTGTAGCGAATCTGGCGTGGACTCACAGTAAGGTGCCATGAGAGACATTTATTACAAACTCAGGTTTGCATTTATACTCGCTATGATGCTTGCTCAAGCATTTGCTCTTTAGCTAAGTTAGACATTACATGAGCGATGTAACTGCCATATACGCATTTTTTTCTATAGTAAGCTGTCCCTCTGTCCCTGATGTATCAGTCCTGTATCCTGTATCTTAGTAGTCATAATTTTTCCCCAAGTAGATGAATATTTGCAAGCAGCTTTATCTCCAGTCGTTACCTGTTCATATAATTCTCATTCATCTTTGTGCCATGTCTCCAACTGAGATGTACCAGTTGTAGGAAAGTCTAGCACATGATTAGCAATCCATTGTAATAAACTCACCAATCAGACCCCTGATACATCCTGATTTTGCGTTTGTAGCGCATGTTGAAGGACATCCAGGGTTTGTCTTTGCTTAAGGGATAACTTCCCTCCCATGGTTCCCAATCGCTCACCTTTCGTTGGTGGTGGGCGCGCACTGTCCTGGTTCCCGGTCCTGTTTCCTGGTTCGATTGGGCTTCGCTACCAGAGCGGCTACTGCCTTTATAGGCACGCTGAAAGTCCCTGTTCCAGGGCGCCATTTGTAGCGAATGCGGTACGGGCTCTCTTTTAAGGTGCAATGAGAGATGTTTATTACAAATTCAGGCTTGTGTTTATACTCGCTATGATACTTGCTCAAGCATTTGTTGATTAGCTAAGTTAGTCATTACATAAGTGATGTGTTTTGTGTTCCCACCAAAGTCACTGCCATAAACACCTTTTTTGTCTATCACAAGCTGTCCCTCTGTCCTTGATGCATCAATCCTGTATCAACTCCTCTGTCCTTGATGTATCACATAGCATACAGTCCTTTGTTCTTGTATTTTTCCACTAATGCTTGTTCTCATGCTGTTGACTCTTGCAGTTTCTCATGTGCCCGGTCTTCCGTGTACTGACACAGAAGAGCGATCACGAAAGAGGATTGGAGCGCACCTGTGAGTCAAGCAGAGTCGAGAAAGAAGATGACAGTGGTGGACCTGTGAGTCAGGAGGGGACAAAAGAGGAGAAAGGTGATGGAGCTACGAGTCAAGAGTGAGGAGGAAGATGGGCAGGCTGAGCCAGCAAGAAGGAGAATGTATCCTTAAGCACAGGGAACGATCTGTGATTAGTGCGTCCCCCTCCCACCCCTAGAAACCGTGCTCGGGGGTAAAGTGGTAAAATGGGAGCAGGGGCTGTTGGCTGTGTTTTGGGAGGTGGGGGTGGTGAGCAGGGGCTGGGCTCTTGGACTTGGGAGCAGTTAAGGGAGCAGGGTGGTCATCCCTTGGGAGGTGTCTGTCTGCCAGCAGGTAAAGGAGGGGGAAGAAGATCCTGCCGGGGTGAGGGCCTGGCCAGCTCTCCACTCCCAGGGCTCTTGATGCTGATGTGGTGTGTTGCTGTAAGTGCCAGGGGTGACTGGCAAAGAAAGTCTTTGTGGGGTGCATGCTGGGAAACTGTGCTGCTACGGAGGGGCTGGGTTGGTGGGAAGGCCTGTGCGGGGGGCCGGGGCCAAGGCAAGGTGGCCTTGTGGTGGGGTGTGGGGATGCGTCAGCGACCGGACTCGCCCCCTCGTGTGACTGTACGGGCCTGGGGTGGGTATATTTTTGTTTTCTGTGCATCTCTGTTCGGGTGGAGCAGCTCGCAAAGGTGAAAGCAAGAAAGAAGAGGAAGATGGTGAACCTACGAGGAAGAGTGATCAAGAAAGAGGATTGGAGTGCATCTGCAAGTCAACAGGGATCAAGAAAGAAGATGACGGTGGTAGACCTGCGAGTCAGGAGGGATCAAGAAAGAAGAGGAGGAAGGTGGTTGACCTACGAGGAAGAGCGATCAAGAAAGAGGATTGGAGTGCATCTGCAAGTCAACAGGGATCAAGAAAGAAGATGACGGTGGTAGACCTGCGAGTCAGGAGGGATCAAGAAAGAAGAGGAGGAAGGTGATGGAGCTGCGAGTCAGGAGTGAGGAGGAAGAAAATGTCCCCCTTGGGACAGGGACCTCCCTGTAATCAGGACTGCGCCCTCCCACCCCTGGAAACTGCTCAGGGGCCCAGACATCCATGGGAAGGTTGTGTCCGACAACACGAGCCAGATCTTCAGCACTGGCTGCTGTTCAGCTGGGACCAGGGGCTGCTGGTGGGGTTTTGGGAGGCGGGGTGGGTGAGTAGAGGCTGGGCTTTTGTACTCATGAGTGGTTGAGAGAGAGGGCTGGACACCTCTTGGGAGGTGTCTTGTCTGTCTGCCATCAGCTAAAGGAGGGGGAAGAAGATCCTGCCGGGGTGAGGGCCTGGCCAGCTCTCCACTCCCAGGGCTCTTGATGCTGATGTGGTGTGTTGCTGTAAGTGCCAGGGGTGACTGGCAAAGAAAGTCTTTGTGGGGTGCATGCTGGGAAACTGTGCTGCTACGGAGGGGCTGGGTTGGTGGGAAGGCCTGTGCGGGAGGCCGGGGCCAAGGCAAGGTGGGCTTGCTGTGGGATGTGGGGATGCGTCAGCGACCGGACTCACCCCCTATGTGACTGTACGGGCTTGGGGTGGGTGTATTTATTTCTGTCTTCAGGGCATTTCGGTTTGGGTGGAGCAGCTCACAAAGGCGAAAGCAAGAAAGGAAAGTAAGGTTGTGAACTTACGAGAAAGAGTGATCAAGAAAGAGGATTTGAGTTCATCCGGGAGTCGAGGGATCAAGAAAGAAGAGGAGGAAGGTGATGGACGTGCATATTGAAAATGAGAGGGAAGATGGGCAACCTGAAGCATGGAGCAAGGGAATGTCTCCTAGAACAAAGGGACCTTTCTGTAATCAGAGATCCCCCCTCCTACCCTACAAACTGAAGAAAGAGGACTGCGAGAGGGAGCGCTCTGACAGGACAAGAGGTATCAGTAAATCTGGCAAGAGGACAGTGGGGGAAGCGCTCTGGCGGATCAACAAGTCTCAATATATGTGGCAAGAGGATGATGGGGGAGAGTTCACCAGTGGTTCAAAAGTCACCCAGAAAAAGGGGAAGAGGATGTCAAGGGGGGAGCGCTCTGGTCGATCACAAGACTCTCCTAAAAAACACACCAGGATGGTGGTGGGGGGGAATGTCCTATATGGGACAAGGGGTCCCGAGAAATCCAGCAAGAGGATGGTGGGGGGGAGCACTCCAGCAGACCAAGAATGTACTAAGGAAAGGCAAAAGGACGGCAGGAGGAGAGACCCAGTGGGTCAAGAGGTACCGAGAAATCCAGCAAGAGGACGACAGGGAGGAGCTCTTTAGCAGGCCAAAATCCCACTGAGGAAAGGCAAGAGGACAGCAGGGGAGAGCGCTCCAGTTCTTCAAGTGACTTCCCAGGCAGAAGGCAGGAGCATGGTGGGGCAGGACTGCGGCAGGTCAAGAATTCTCAGTCTGGCAATAGGATGGCGGGGAGGAGCGTTCCAGCGGGAGAAGAGCGCCCTGACTAGAGGCAAGACAAGGGTGAGGGAGAGCGCTCGGATGTGTGAAGAAGACTCCCCCAAAAAAGTGCAAGAGGAAGGCCAGGGGGAGAGCAATCCAGCAGATCAGGAAGTCTCAATAAATGCGGTAAGAGGATGGCGGGTGGGAGCCCCCCCAGTGGTCCAAGAGATCCCAAGAAATCCAGCAAGAGGACGGCAAGGGGGAGCGCTCCAGCAGATCAGGAGATCTCAATAAATGCGGTTAGAGGATGGTGGGTGGGAGCCCCACAGTTGTTTAAGGCATCCCAAGAAATCCAGCAAAAGGACGGCGAGGGGGAACGCTCTGGCAGATCAGGACGTCTCAATAAATGCGGTAAGAGGATGGCGGGTGGGAGCCCCCCAGTGGTTCAAAATGTCCCAAGATATCCAGGAAGAGAACTGTGAGGGGGAGCGCTCCGGCAGGTCAAGCGATGTCAACAAATCCAGCAAGACAATGGTGGAGAACGCTCCGGTGAGTCACAAGACTCCACCAAAAAAGGCAAGAGAATGGTTAGAGGATGGTAACAGGCAGCTTTGAGAGCACTCTGGTGGATCAAGAAGCACCCAGGAAAAGGGGAAGAGGATGGTGGGGGGAAACGGCCTGGTTGGTCACAAGACTCCCCCAAAAACCACAAGAGGGTGGCAGGGGGAACGCCCTAAGGGGTCAAGAGGTTCCAAGAAATCCAGCAGGAGGACGGCAAGGGGGAGCGCTCCAGCAGGCTGAGATTGTACTAAAGAAAGGCAAAAGGACAGCAGGAGGAGAGACCCAGTGGGTCAAGAGGTCCCAAGAAATCCAGTGAGAGGACAACAGGGAGGAGTGCTCTGGCAGGCCAAAATCTCAGTGAAGAAAGGCAAGAGGACAGCAGGGGGGAGTGCTCCAGTTCTTCAAGTGACTTCCCAGGTAGAAGGCAGAAGGACGGTGGGGTAGCGCTGGGACAGGTCGAGAATTCTCAATCTGGCAATAGGACAGCAGGGAGGAGCATCCAGCGGGACAGGAGCGCCCTGAAAATAGGCAAGACAAGGGTGAGTGAGAGCACTCCGGGATGTCAAGAAGTGTCAAAAAATCTGGTAAAGGATGGCAGGGGGGAGTGCTGTGGATATTCAAGAGACTCCCCAGTAAAGGGCAAGAGGACGGCGCGGGGAAGTGCTCCAGCACGTCAAGATCGCACTGAAGATCTTGAAAAGGCAAGGTCCCAGTCGGGGGGAGCATTCCCGTTGTTCCACTGGTTCAAAAGGTCCCAAGAAATCCAACAAGAGAACTGCGAGGGGGAGCGCTCTGGCAAGTCAAGCGGTGTCAATAACCCCAGCAAGGCAACGGCGGAGAGCGCTCTGGTGAGTCACGAGACTCCCCTACAAAGGACGAGAGGATGGTGGAGGGGAGCCCACCAGTGGTTCAAGCAGCACCCAGGAAAAGGGGAGGAGGCTGACGAGGGGCAGGCCTCTGGCGGGCCAAGATCGCTGAGGGAAGGTGCGGGGGAGCTTGCTGGTGGCTCAAGAGACCTCTAGAAAAAGGTAAGAGGGCGGCGGGGGGTGGGAGGGCGCCTCAGCTGGTGAAGAGGAACCCCGAAAACAAGGCAAGAGAATGTTGGTGGGGGGAGCGCTCTGGCGGTTCCAGAGGCTCCCCGAGATCCGCTCAGACGGCAGCGGGTAACGCGGCAGCTCAGCGTCAATCAAGAACAGGAAGGCAGTTGACCTGCAATTCCAGAGCGAGGAGGAAGACTGGCAACCCGAACGAGGAGCAGCAGAACTTGGCATGGCCTCTGAAATCCTCCTTTAATCTGGGCTCAGGTAAGCTGGAAGCAGGGGACATAGGCTGGGGTTTGGGAGGTGGGCAGGTGAGAAATGATCCGCATTTTTGATCTGCTGAGTGACTGAAGCACCTGGGAGTTCATTTGGAGTCGTTGCCTTACTTGATTTTACACTGACTTTTGCATTATATTTTAATGACGTAGAATTTTCCGTTTTGACATCGAAACCTAAACTTCTTTGGAAATTCATCCTCTGTCCCTTCAGTCTCAGCTCGTGGCACTTCCACTGTCTCGTGGCCCGCGTTTCAATGTACATTAGATCGCTTCCTGGGCCTTGGATTTTAAGTAATGGTCCGTCACAAGTTTGTTTTTCTTGTCCTTAACAGGCAGCTTTGAGAGCTCTCAAAGGAAAAGTGATATCTTTTTACCTTGTTACTGCTCTTTCCATGTTACGAGCAGCCACCCTCTTTATGATCAGTCTCATGCTTTTCTTCCTTTCTTGCCCAGGTTCAGAATACCAGGAATTCCAAGCTTCAAGTTTCCTGTGGAACATTGCGGGAGACCTTGATAACGTGGCAATGAGGGAGGTGATGAAGAGAAACAATACCTGTTCCTTTCCCATTTCAAGACGTTATTTTTTACCTTCCTGGTAGCTGTGAGATGATTTGCAATCTTGCGCTAGCATCTGCCTGAAAGAGAACACGGACCCTTTGGGTGCCTCCTCAAGAAATACTTGCTCTATGGTTCTGGCGATGTCCAGGCTTCAAGGGTGGGGCATAGGGGAGTGTAAATCTTAGGGGGCCTCCCGGGATGTCTGCAGGTTTGGGTGACCCGTGGCTGGGACGGGGACGCCGAGGTTGTCAATCTTGCCCTGAATCTCTCGCTCCCTCTCTTGCAGCACCCGAGACCGAATGGAGGAGCAAGTGTACGGGAAGGTCCTGCGCCACGACACAGATCACATTTATCGCTCTCGCCCTGAGAGACCTGGAGAACCAAACCGTTCCCATCGTGCCTTGAAGCAGCCTCTGCTCACGCGCTTCTCCCAGGGAGAAGGCAGAATGGCAGTAGCTCGCCACGTTATACCACAGGGTGCACACTCTGCAGCTTTCAAGCCCAGCTCTGCGTTAGCTCACCCCTGCAATTTTGCACCGCCCACGCAAATTTGAGTTGTCGCTGGTTGTTGCAGCGTTTGGCTTTGGTGAGGACAGCGTGTGTTTGTCAGCAGTTGGTGTAGGGTGGAATCTTGAGGAGAAAGTGATATTTCCGTGCCAGAACTGGTTGGTGTTTGCATGGTATTGTGGTAGTTGTTCCCGCAGGTGATCAGTGCTGGAGTGTTATTGCAGGATGAGGGGATTTTGAAGGCTTGTCTGTGAGATGCACTAGAGGCAGCAGTTGCAAACGAAAGGCTGAGGTGTGGAGAGTTTGTCGGTGGGTTTTGGACAGTTGTCAGTTGAAGAGTTGGTTGTTTGCAGGTGAGGTGTAGAGCAGAGGGTGAAGCTGACTTTGCCTGGGCGGCGCAACTGGATGGGTGTGCAGAGCTGAGGAGAGCGGGCTTCTGCAGGTGACCCTAAAGCTGGAGAACCAGCCAGCGGCAGCTCCAGACAGTCCCGCTGCCGAGCTTGGCCGTGTAGGGCCAGTGCCCTGGGGCACAGGGAGTGTGACCCTCCGCAAGCACCAAACAGCAGGTGAGGACTGTGGGGATTTGTACTGAGCTATGATATCTCTAAGGCATGTGCGAGGGGCCGGGGCCAAGGCAAGGTGGGCTCGTTGTGGGGTGTGGGGAGGTGTCAGCCCCCGGACTCAGCCCCTGTCTGATTGTAGTGCCCTTGGGCTGGTGTAGCTCAGTCCTCTGTGTGTTTCTCTTCAGGTGGAGCAGCGTGCAAAGGAAAAGCAAGGAAGGAGAGGAAGGTGGTGAACCTATGAGGAAGAGTGTAGCGAATCTGGCGTGGACTCACGGTAAGGTGCCATGAGAGACATTTATTACAAACTCAGGTTTGCATTTATACTCGCTATGATGCTTGCTCAAGCATTTGCTCTTTAGCTAAGTTAGACATTACATGAGCGATGTAACTGCCATATACGCATTTTTTTCTATAGTAAGCTGTCCCTCTGTCCCTGATGTATCAGTCCTGTATCCTGTATCTTAGTAGTCATAATTTTTCCCCAAGTAGATGAATATTTGCAAGCAGCTTTATCTCCAGTCGTTACCTGTTCATATAATTCTCATTCATCTTTGTGCCATGTCTCCAACTGAGATGTACCAGTTGTAGGAAAGTCTAGCACATGATTAGCAATCCATTGTAATAAACTCACCAATCAGACCCCTGATACATCCTGATTTTGCGTTTGTAGCGCATGTTGAAGGACATCCAGGGTTTGTCTTTGCTTAAGGGATAACTTCCCTCCCATGGTTCCCAATCGCTCACCTTTCGTTGGTGGTGGGCGCGCACTGTCCTGGTTCCCGGTCCTGTTTCCTGGTTCGATTGGGCTTCGCTACCAGAGCGGCTACTGCCTTTATAGGCACGCTGAAAGTCCCTGTTCCAGGGCGCCATTTGTAGCGAATGCGGTACGGACTCTCTTTTAAGGTGCAATGAGAGATGTTTATTACAAATTCAGGCTTGTGTTTATACTCGCTATGATACTTGCTCAAGCATTTGTTGATTAGCTAAGTTAGTCATTACATAAGTGATGTGTTTTGTGTTCCCACCAAAGTCACTGCCATAAACACCTTTTTTGTCTATCACAAGCTGTCCCTCTGTCCTTGATGCATCAATCCTGTATCAACTCCTCTGTCCTTGATGTATCACATAGCATACAGTCCTTTGTTCTTGTATTTTTCCACTAATGCTTGTTCTCATGCTGTTGACTCTTGCAGTTTCTCATGTGCCTGGTCTTCCGTGTACTGACACAGAAGAGCGATCACGAAAGAGGATTGGAGCGCACCTGTGAGTCAAGCAGAGTCGAGAAAGAAGATGACAGTGGTGGACCTGTGAGTCAGGAGGGGACAAAAGAGGAGAAAGGTGATGGAGCTACGAGTCAAGAGTGAGGAGGAAGATGGGCAGCCTGAGCCAGCGAGAAGGAGAATGTATCCTTAAGCACAGGGAACGATCTGTGATTAGTGCGTCCCCCTCCCACCCCTAGAAACCGTGCTCGGGGGTAAAGTGGTAAAATGGGAGCAGGGGCTGTTGGCTGTGTTTTGGGAGGTGGGGGTGGTGAGCAGGGGCTGGGCTCTTGGACTTGGGAGCATTTAAGGGAGCAGGGTGGTCATCCCTTGGGAGGTGTCTGTCTGCCAGCAGGTAAAGGAGGGGGAAGAGGATCCTGCCGGGGTGAGGGCCTGGCCAGCTCTCCACTCCCAGGGCTCTTGATGCTGGTGTGGTGTGTTGCGGTAAGTGCCAGGGGTGACTGGCAAAGAAAGTCTTTGTGGGGTGCATGCTGGGAAACTGTGCTGCTACGGAGGGGCTGGGTTGGTGGGAAGGCCTGTGCGGGGGGCCGGGGCCAAGGCAAGGTGGCCTTGTGGTGGGGTGTGGGGATGCGTCAGCGACCGGACTCGCCCCCTCGTGTGACTGTACGGGCCTGGGGTGGGTATATTTTTGTTTTCTGTGCATCTCTGTTAGGGTGGAGCAGCTCGCAAAGGTGAAAGCAAGAAAGAAGAGGAAGGTGGTGAACCTACGAGGAAGAGCGATCAAGAAAGAGGATTGGAGTGCATCTGCAAGTCAACAGGGATCAAGAAAGAAGATGACGGTGGTAGACCTGCGAGTCAGGAGGGATCAAGAAAGAAGAGGAGGAAGGTGATGGAGCTGCGAGTCAGGAGTGAGGAGGAAGAAAATGTCCCCCTTGGGACAGGGACCTCCCTGTAATCAGGACTGCGCCCTCCCACCCCTGGAAACTGCTCAGGGGCCCAGACATCCATGGGAAGGTTGTGTCTGACAACACGAGCCAGGTCTTCAGCACTGGCTGCTGTTCAGCTGGGACCAGGGGCTGCTGGTGGGGTTTTGGGAGGCGGGGTGGGTGAGTAGAGGCTGGGCTTTTGTACTCATGAGTGGTTGAGAGAGAGGGCTGGACACCTCTTGGGAGGTGTCTTGTCTGTCTGCCATCAGCTAAAGGAGGGGGAAGAGGATCCTGCCGGGGTGAGGGCCTGGCCAGCTCTCCACTCCCAGGGCTCTTGATGCTGATGTGGTGTGTTGCTGTAAGTGCCAGGGGTGACTGGCAAAGAAAGTCTTTGTGGGGTGCATGCTGGGAAACTGTGCTGCTACGGAGGGGCTGGGTTGGTGGGAAGGCCTGTGCGGGGGGCCGGGGCCAAGGCAAGGTGGGCTTGCTGTGGGATGTGGGGATGCGTCAGCGACCGGACTCACCCCCTATGTGACTGTACGGGCTTGGGGTGGGTGTATTTCTGTCTTCAGGGCATTTCGGTTTGGGTGGAGCAGCTCACAAAGGCGAAAGCAAGAAAGGAAAGTAAGGTTGTGAACTTACGAGAAAGAGTGATCAAGAAAGAGGATTTGAGTTCATGCGGGAGTCGAGGGATCAAGAAAGAAGAGGAGGAAGGTGATGGACGTGCATATTGAAAATGAGAGGGAAGATGGGCAACCTGAAGCATGGAGCAAGGGAATGTCTCCTAGAACAAAGGGACCTTTCTGTAATCAGAGATCCCCCCTCCTACCCTACAAACTGAACAAAGAGGACTGCGAGAGGGAGCGCTCTGACAGGACAAGAGGTATCAGTAAATCTGGCAAGAGGACAGTGGGGGAAGCGCTCTGGCGGATCAACAAGTCTCAATATATGTGGCAAGAGGATGATGGGGGAGAGTTCACCAGTGGTTCAAAAGTCACCCAGAAAAAGGGGAAGAGGATGTCAAGGGGGGAGCGCTCTGGTCGATCACAAGACTCTCCTAAAAAACACAACAGGATGGTGGTGGGGGGGAATGTCCTATATGGGACAAGGGGTCCCGAGAAATCCAGCAAGAGGATGGTGGGGGGGAGCACTCCAGCAGACCAAGAATGTACTAAGGAAAGGCAAAAGGACGGCAGGAGGAGAGACCCAGTGGGTCAAGAGGTACCGAGAAATCCAGCAAGAGGACGACAGGGAGGAGCTCTTTAGCAGGCCAAAATCCCACTGAGGAAAGGCAAGAGGACAGCGGGGGAGAGCGCTCCAGTTCTTCAAGTGACTTCCCAGGCAGAAGGCAGGAGCATGGCGGGGCAGGACTGCGGCAGGTCAAGAATTCTCAGTCTGGCAATAGGATGGCGGGGAGGAGCGTTCCAGCGGGAGAAGAGCGCCCTGACTAGAGGCAAGACGAGGGTGAGGGAGAGCGCTCGGACGTGTCAAGAAGACTCCCCCAAAAAGTGCAAGAGGAAGGCCGGTGGGGAGAGCAATCCAGCAGATCAGGAAGTCTCAATAAATGCGGTAAGAAGGTGGCAGGTGGGAGCTCCCCAGTGGTTCAAGAGGTCCCAAGATATCCAGCAAGAGAACTGTGAGGGAGAGCGCTCCAACAGGTCAAGCGGTGTCAAGAAATCCAGCAAGACAATGGTGGAAAACGCTCCGGTGAGTCACAAGATTCCCCCAAAAAAAGGCAAGAGAATGGTGCAGGGGAGCACTCTGGTGGATCAAGAAGCACTCAGGAAAAGGGGAAGAAGATGGTGGGGGGGAGCACTCTGGTTGGTCACAAGACTCCCCCAGAAAACACAAGAGGGTGGCAGGGGGAACGCCCTAATGGGTCAAGAGGACCCAAGAAATCCAGCAAGAGGACGGCGAGGGGGAGCGCTCTGGCAGATCAGGACGTCTCAATAAATGCGGTAAAAGGATGGTGGGTGGGAGCCCCTCAGTGGTTCACAAGGTTCCAGGAAATCCAGCAAGAGGACGGCGTGGGGGAGCGCTGTGGCAGATGAAGAACCCTCAGTACATCTGGCAAGAGGACGGTGAGGGGGTGCTCTGATGGGTCAAGGTTGCTCTGAAAAAAGCCCAAGAGGGTGGTAAGGAGAAGCTCACCGGTGATTCACGAATCACCCAGAAAAAAGGGAAGAGGACAGTGCGGGGGAGCTCTTCAGTTGTTGAAGAGAATCCCCAGAAAAAGGCAGGAGGATGATGAGGGGGAACACTCTGGCGGGTCAAGAAGTCTCAATAAGTCCGGCAAGAAGACGGTGGGGAGGAGAGCTCGTGTGGGTCAAGAGGTCCCAAGAAACCCAGCAAGAGGACAGCAGGGGCGAGCGCTCCGGCAGATCAGGAAATCTCGATAAATGCAGTTAGAGGATGGTGGGTGTGAGCCCCTCAGTTGTTTAAGACGTCCCAAGAAATCCAGCAAGAGAACTGCGAGGGGGAGCGCTCCGGCAGGTCAAGCGATGTCAAGAAATCCAGCAAGACAATGGTGGAGAACTCTCCGGCGAGTCACAAGACTCTCCCAAAAAAGGCAAAAGAATGGTGCAGGGGAGCACTCTGGTGGATCAAGAAGCACCCAGGAAAAGGGGAAGAGGATGGTGGGGGGAAACGGCCTGGTTGGTCACAAGACTCCCCCAAAAAGCACAAGAGGGTGGCAGGGGGAACGCCCTAATGGGTCAAGAAGTCCCAAGAAATCCAGCAAGAGGACGACAGGGAGGAGCTCTTTAGCAGGCCAAAATCCCACTGAGGAAAGGCAAGAGGACAGCGGGGGAGAGCGCTCCAGTTCTTCAAGTGACTTCCCAGGCAGAAGGCAGGAGCATGGTGGGGCAGGACTGCGGCAGGTCAAGAATTCTCAGTCTGGCAATAGGATGGCGGGGAGGAGCGTTCCAGCGGGAGAAGAGCGCCCTGACTAGAGGCAAGACAAGGGTGAGGGAGAGCGCTCGGATGTGTGAAGAAGACTCCCCCAAAAAAGTGCAAGAGGAAGGCCAGGGGGAGAGCAATCCAGCAGATCAGGAAGTCTCAATAAATGCGGTAAGAGGATGGCGGGTGGGAGCCCCCCCAGTGGTCCAAGAGATCCCAAGAAATCCAGCAAGAGGACGGCAAGGGGGAGCGCTCCAGCAGATCAGGAAATCTCGATAAATGCGGTTAGAGGATGGTGGGTGGGAGCCCCACAGTTGTTTAAGGCATCCCAAGAAATCCAGCAAAAGGACGGCGAGGGGGAACGCTCTGGCAGATCAGGACGTCTCAATAAATGCGGTAAGAGGATGGTGGGTGGGAGCCCCCCAGTGGTTCAAAATGTCCCAAGATATCCAGGAAGAGAACTGTGAGGGGGAGCGCTCCGGCAGGTCAAGCGATGTCAACAAATCCAGCAAGACAATGGTGGAGAACGCTCCGGTGAGTCACAAGACTCCACCAAAAAAGGCAAGAGAATGGTTAGAGGATGGTAACAGGCAGCTTTGAGAGCACTCTGGTGGATCAAGAAGCACCCAGGAAGAGGGGAAGAGGATGGTGGGGGGAAACGGCCTGGTTGATGACAAGACTCCCCCAAAAACCACAAGAGGGTGGCAGGGGGAACGCCCTAAGGGGTCAAGAGGTTCCAAGAAATCCAGCAGGAGGACGGCGAGGGGGAGCGCTCCAGCAGGCTGAGATTGTACTAAAGAAAGGCAAAAGGACAGCAGGAGGAGAAACCCAGTGGATCAAGAGGTCCCAAGAAATCCAGTGAGAGGACAACAGGGAGGAGTGCTCTGGCAGGCCAAAATCTCAGTGAAGAAAGGCAAGAGGACAGCAGGGGGGAGTGCTCCAGTTCTTCAAGTGACTTCCCAGGTAGAAGGCAGAAGGACGGTGGGGTAGCGCTGGGACAGGTCGAGAATTCTCAATCTGGCAATAGGACAGCAGGGAGGAGCATCCAGCGGGACAGGAGCGCCCTGAAAATAGGCAAGACAAGGGTGAGTGAGAGCACTCCGAGATGTCAAGAAGTGTCAAAAAATCTGGTAAAGGATGGCAGGGGGGAGTGCTGTGGATATTCAAGAGACTCCCCAGTAAAAGGCAAGAGGACGGCGCGGGGAAGTGCTCCAGCACGTCAAGATCGCACTGAAGAAAGGCAAGGTCACAGTGGGGGGGAGCATTCCCGTTGTTCCACTGGTTCAAAAGGTCCCAAGAAATCCAACAAGAGAACTGCGAGGGGGAGCGCTCTGGCAAGTCAAGCGGTGTCAATAACCCCAGCAAGGCAACGGCGGAGAGCGCTCTGGTGAGTCACGAGACTCCCCTACAAAGGACGAGAGGATGGTGGAGGGGAGCCCACCAGTGGTTCAGGCAGCACCCAGGAAAAGGGGAGGAGGCTGACGAGGGGCAGGCCTCTGGCGGGCCAAGATCGCTGAGGGAAGGTGCGGGGGAGCTTGCTGGTGGCTCAAGCGACCTCTAGAAAAAGGTAAGAGGGCGGCGGGGGGTGGGAGGGCGCCTCAGCTGGTGAAGAGGAACCCCGAAAACAAGGCAAGAGAATGTTGGTGGGGGGAGCGCTCTGGCGGTTCCAGAGGCTCCCTGAGATCCGCTCAGACGGCAGCGGGTAACGCGGCAGCTCAGCGTCAATCAAAGAAGAACAGGAAGGCGGTTGACCTGCAATTCCAGAGCGAGGAGGAAGACTGGCAACCCGAACGAGGAGCAGCAGAACTTGGCATGGCCTCTGAAATCCTCCTTTAATCTGGGCTCAGGTAAGCTGGAAGCAGGGGACATAGGCTGGGGTTTGGGAGGTGGGCAGGTGAGAAATGATCCGCATTTTTGATCTGCTGAGTGACTGAAGCGCCTGGGAGTTCATTTGGAGTCGTTGCCTTACTTGATTTTACACTGACTTTTGCATTATATTTTAATGACGTAGAATTTTCCGTTTTGACATCGAAACCTAAACTTCTTTGCAAATTCATCCTCTGTCCCTTCAGTCTCAGCTCGTGGCACTTCCACTGTCTCGTGGCCCGCGTTTCAATGTACATTAGATCGCTTCCTGGGCCTTGGATTTTAAGTAATGGTCCGTCACAAGTTTGTTTTTCTTGTCCTTAACAGGCAGCTTTGAGAGCTCTCTAAGGAAAAGTGATATCTTTTTACCTTGTTACTGCTCTTTCCATGTTACGAGCAGCCACCCTCTTTATGATCAGTCTCATGCTTTTCTTCCTTTCTTGCCCAGGTTCAGAATACCAGGAATTCCAAGCTTCAAGTTTCCTGTGGAACATTGCGGGAGACCTTGATAACGTGGCAATGAGGGAGGTGATGAAGAGAAACAATACCTGTTCCTTTCCCATTTCAAGACGTTATTTTTTACCTTCCTGGTAGCTGTGAGATGATTTGCAATCTTGCGCTAGCATCTGCCTGAAAGAGAACACGGACCCTTTGGGTGCCTCCTCAAGAAATACTTGCTCTATGGTTCTGGCGATGTCCAGGCTTCAAGGGTGGGGCATAGGGGAGTGTAAATCTTAGGGGGCCTCCCGGGATGTCTGCAGGTTTGGGTGACCCGTGGCTGGGACGGGGACGCCGAGGTTGTCAATCTTGCCCTGAATCTCTCGCTCCCTCTCTTGCAGCACCCGAGACCGAATGGAGGAGCAAGTGTACGGGAAGTTCCTGCGCCACGACACAGATCACATTCATCGCTCTCGCCCTGAGAGACCCGGAGAACCGAACCGTTCCCATCGTGCCTTGAAGCAGCCTCTGCTCACGCGCTTCTCCCAGGGAGAAGGCAGAATGGCAGTAGCTCGCCACGTTATACCACAGGGTGCACACTCTGCAGCTTTCAAGCCCAGCTCTGCGTTAGCTCACCCCTGCAATTTTGCACCGCCCACGCAAATTTGAGTTGTCGCTGGTTGTTGCAGCGTTTGGCTTTGGTGAGGACAGCGTGTGTTTGTCAGCAGTTGGTGTAGGGTGGAATCTTGAGGAGAAAGTGATATTTCCGTGCCAGAACTGGTTGGTGTTTGCATGGTATTGTGGTAGTTGTTCCCGCAGGTGATCAGTGCTGGAGTGTTATTGCAGGATGAGGGGATTTTGAAGGCTTGTCTGTGAGATGCACTAGAGGCAGCAGTTGCAAACGAAAGGCTGAGGTGTGGAGAGTTTGTCGGTGGGTTTTGGACAGTTGTCAGTTGAAGAGTTGGTTGTTTGCAGGTGAGGTGTAGAGCAGAGGGTGAAGCTGACTTTGCCTGGGCGGCGCAACTGGATGGGTGTGCAGAGCTGAGGAGAGCGGGCTTCTGCGGGTGACCCTAAAGCTGGAGAACCAGCCAGCGGCAGCTCCAGACAGTCCCGCTGCCGAGCTTGGCCGTGTAGGGCCAGTGCCCTGGGGCACAGGGAGTGTGACCCTCCGCAAGCACCAAACAGCAGGTGAGGACTGTGGGGATTTGTACTGAGCTATGATATCTCTAAGGCATGTGCGAGGGGCCGGGGCCAAGGCAAGGTGGGCTCGTTGTGGGGTGTGGGGAGGTGTCAGCCCCCGGACTCAGCCCCTGTCTGATTGTAGTGCCCTTGGGCTGGTGTAGCTCAGTCCTCTGTGTGTTTCTCTTCAGGTGGAGCAGCGTGCAAAGGAAAAGCAAGGAAGGAGAGGAAGGTGGTGAACCTATGAGGAAGAGTGTAGCGAATCTGGCGTGGACTCACGGTAAGGTGCCATGAGAGACATTTATTACAAACTCAGGTTTGCATTTATACTCGCTATGATGCTTGCTCAAGCATTTGCTCTTTAGCTAAGTTAGACATTACATGAGCGATGTAACTGCCATATACGCATTTTTTTCTATAGTAAGCTGTCCCTCTGCCCCTGATGTATCAGTCCTGTATCCTGTATCTTAGTAGTCATAATTTTTCCCCAAGTAGATGAATATTTGCAAGCAGCTTTATCTCCAGTCGTTACCTGTTCATATAATTCTCATTCATCTTTGTGCCATGTCTCCAACTGAAATGTACCAGTTGTAGGAAAGTCTAGCACGTGATTAGCAATCCATTCTAATAAACTCACCAATCAGACCCCTGATACATCCTGATTTTGCGTTTGTAGCGCATGTTGAAGGACATCCAGGGTTTGTCTTTGCTTAAGGGATAACTTCCCTCCCATGGTTCCCAATCGCTCACCTTTCGTTGGTGGTGGGCGCGCACTGTCCTGGTTCCCAGTCCTGTTTCCTGGTTCGATTGGGCTTCGCTACCAGAGCGGCTACTGCCTTTATAGGCACGCTGAAAGTCCCTGTTCCAGGGCGCCATTTGTAGCGAATGCGGTACGGACTCTCTTTTAAGGTGCAATGAGAGATGTTTATTACAAATTCAGGCTTGCGTTTATACTCGCTATGATGCTTGCTCAAGCATTTGTTGATTAGCTAAGTTAGTCATTACATAAGTGATGTGTTTTGTGTTCCCACCAAAGTCACTGCCATCAACACCTTTTTTGTCTATCACAAGCTGTCCCTCTGTCCTTGATGCATCAATCCTGTATCAACTCCTCTGTCCTTGATGTATCACATAGCATACAGTCCTTTGTTCTTGTATTTTTCCACTAATGCTTGTTCTCATGCTGGTGACTCTTGCAGTTTCTCATGTGCCCGGTCTTCCGTGTACTGACACAGAAGAGCGATCACGAAAGAGGATTGGAGCGCACCTGTGAGTCAAGCAGAGTCAAGAAAGAAGATGACAGTGGTGGACCTGTGAGTCAGGAGGGGACAAAAGAGGAGACAGGTGATGGAGCTACGAGTCAAGAGTGAGGAGGAAGATGGGCAGCCTGAGCCAGCGAGAAGGAGAATGTATCCTTAAGCACAGGGAACGATCTGTGATTAGTGCGTCCCCCTCCCACCCCTAGAAACCGTGCTCGGGGGTAAAGTGGTAAAATGGGAGCAGGGGCTGTTGGCTGTGTTTTGGGAGGTGGGGGTGGTGAGCAGGGGCTGGGCTCTTGGACTTGGGAGCAGTTAAGGGAGCAGGGTGGTCATCCCTTGGGAGGTGTCTGTCTGCCAGCAGGTAAAGGAGGGGGAAGAGGATCCTGCCGGGGTGAGGGCCTGGCCAGCTCTCCACTCCCAGGGCTCTTGATGCTGGTGTGGTGTGTTGCTGTAAGTGCCAGGGGTGACTGGCAAAGAAAGTCTTTGTGGGGTGCATGCTGGGAAACTGTGCTGCTACGGAGGGGCTGGGTTGGTGGGAAGGCCTGTGCGGGGGGCCGGGGCCAAGGCAAGGTGGCCTTGTGGTGGGGTGTGGGGATGGGTCAGCGACCGGACTCGCCCCCTCGTGTGACTGTACGGGCCTGGGGTGGGTATATTTTTGTTTTCTGTGCATCTCTGTTCGGGTGGAGCAGCTCGCAAAGGCGAAAGCAAGAAAGAAGAGGAAGGTGGTGAACCTACGAGGAAGAGCGATCAAGAAAGAGGATTGGAGTGCATCTGCAAGTCAACAGGGATCAAGAAAGAAGATGACGGTGGTAGAGCTGCGAGTCAGGAGGGATCAAGAAAGAAGAGGAGGAAGGTGATGGAGCTGCGAGTCAGGAGTGAGGAGGAAGAAAATGTCCCCCTTGGGACAGGGACCTCCCTGTAATCAGGACTGCGCCCTCCCACACCTGGAAACTGCTCAGGGGCCCAGACATCCATGGGAAGGTTGTGTCCGACAACACGAGCCAGATCTTCAGCACTGGCTGCTGTTCAGCTGGGACCAGGGGCTGCTGGTGGGGTTTTGGGAGGCGGGGTGGGTGAGTAGAGGCTGGGCTTTTGTACTCATGAGTGGTTGAGAGAGAGGGCTGGACACCTCTTGGGAGGTGTCTTGTCTGTCTGCCATCAGCTAAAGGAGGGGGAAGAGGATCCTGCCGGGGTGAGGGCCTGGCCAGCTCTCCACTCCCAGGGCTCTTGATGCTGATGTGGTGTGTTGCTGTAAGTGCCAGGGGTGACTGGCAAAGAAAGTCTTTGTGGGGTGCATGCTGGGAAACTGTGCTGCTACGGAGGGGCTGGGTTGGTGGGAAGGCCTGTGCGGGGGGCCGGGGCCAAGGCAAGGTGGGCTTGCTGTGGGATGTGGGGATGCGTCAGCGACCGGACTCACCCCCTATGTGACTGTACGGGCTTGGGGTGGGTGTATTTCTGTCTTCAGGGCATTTCGGTTTGGGTGGAGCAGCTCACAAAGGCGAAAGCAAGAAAGGAAAGTAAGGTTGTGAACTTACGAGAAAGAGTGATCAAGAAAGAGGATTTGAGTTCATCCGGGAGTCGAGGGATCAAGAAAGAAGAGGAGGAAGGTGATGGACGTGCATATTGAAAATGAGAGGGAAGATGGGCAACCTGAAGCATGGAGCAAGGGAATGTCTCCTAGAACAAAGGGACCTTTCTGTAATCAGAGATCCCCCCTCCTACCCTACAAACTGAACAAAGAGGACTGCGAGAGGGAGCGCTCTGACAGGACAAGAGGTATCAGTAAATCTGGCAAGAGGACAGTGGGGGAAGCGCTCTGGCGGATCAACAAGTCTCAATATATGTGGCAAGAGGATGATGGGGAAGAGTTCACCAGTGGTTCAAAAGTCACCCAGAAAAAGGGGAAGAGGATGTCAAGGGGGGAGCGCTCTGGTCGATCACAAGACTCTCCTAAAAAACACAACAGGATGGTGGTGGGGGGGCATGTCCTATATGGGACAAGGGGTCCCGAGAAATCCAGCAAGAGGATGGTGGGGGGGAGCACTCCAGCAGACCAAGAATGTACTAAGGAAAGGCAAAAGGACGGCAGGAGGAGAGACCCAGTGGGTCAAGAGGTACCGAGAAATCCAGCAAGAGGACGACAGGGAGGAGCTCTTTAGCAGGCCAAAATCCCACTGAGGAAAGGCAAGAGGACAGCGGGGGAGAGCGCTCCAGTTCTTCAAGTGACTTCCCAGGCAGAAGGCAGGAGCATGGCGGGGCAGGACTGCGGCAGGTCAAGAATTCTCAGTCTGGCAATAGGATGGCGGGGAGGAGCGTTCCAGCGGGAGAAGAGCGCCCTGACTAGAGGCAAGACGAGGGTGAGGGAGAGCACTCGGACGTGTCAAGAAGACTCCCCCAAAAAGTGCAAGAGGAAGGCCGGTGGGGAGAGCAATCCAGCAGATCAGGAAGTCTCAATAAATGCGGTAAGAAGGTGGCAGGTGGGAGCTCCCCAGTGGTTCAAGAGGTCCCAAGATATCCAGCAAGAGAACTGTGAGGGAGAGCGCTCCAACAGGTCAAGCGGTGTCAAGAAATCCAGCAAGACAATGGTGGAAAACGCTCCGGTGAGTCACAAGATTCCCCCAAATAAAGGCAAGAGAATGGTGCAGGGGAGCACTCTGGTGGATCAAGAAGCACCCAGGAAAAGGGGAAGAAGATGGTGGGGGGGAGCACTCTGGTTGGTCACAAGACTCCCCCAGAAAACACAAGAGGGTGGCAGGGGGAACGCCCTAATGGGTCAAGAGGACCCAAGAAATCCAGCAAGAGGACGGCGAGGGGGAGCGCTCTGGCACATCAGGAAGTCTCGATAAATGCGGTAAGAGCATGGTGGGTGGGAGGCCCCCAGTGGTTCAAGAGGTCCCAAGAAATCCAGCAAGAGGGCGGCGAGGGGGAGCGCTCTGGCAGATCAGGACGTCTCAATAAATGCGGTAAAAGGATGGCGGGTGGGAGCCCCCCAGTGGTTCACAAGGTTCCAGGAAATCCAGCAAGAGGACGGCGTGGGGGAGCGCTGTGGCAGATGAAGAACCCTCAGTACATCTGGCAAGAGGACGGTGAGGGGGTGCTCTGATGGGTCAAGGTTGCTCTGAAAAAAGCCCAAGAGGGTGGTAAGGAGAAGCTCACCGGTGATTCACGAATCACCCAGAAAAAAGGGAAGAGGACAGTGCGGGGGAGCTCTTCAGTTGTTGAAGAGAATCCCCAGAAAAAGGCAGGAGGATGATGAGGGGGAACACTCTGGCGGGTCAAGAAGTCTCAATAAGTCCGGCAAGAAGACGGTGGGGAGGAGAGCTCGTGTGGGTCAAGAGGTCCCAAGAAACCCAGCAAGAGGACAGCAGGGGCGAGCGCTCCGGCAGATCAGGAAATCTCGGTAAATGCAGTTAGAGGATGGTGGGTGTGAGCCCCTCAGTTGTTTAAGACGTCCCAAGAAATCCAGCAAGAGAACTGCGAGGGGGAGCGCTCCGGCAGGTCAAGCGATGTCAAGAAATCCAGCAAGACAATGGTGGAGAACTCTGCGGCGAGTCACAAGACTCTCCCAAAAAAGGCAAAAGAATGGTGCAGGGGAGCACTCTGGTGGATCAAGAAGCACCCAGGAAAAGGGGAAGAGGATGGTGGGGGGAAACGGCCTGGTTGGTCACAAGACTCCCCCAAAAACCACAAGAGGGTGGCAGGGGGAACGCCCTAATGGGTCAAGAAGTCCCAAGAAATCCAGCAAGAAGACGACAGGGAGGAGCTCTTTAGCAGGCCAAAATCCCACTGAGGAAAGGCAAGAGGACAGCGGGGGAGAGCGCTCCAGTTCTTCAAGTGACTTCCCAGGCAGAAGGCAGGAGCATGGTGGGGCAGGACTGCGGCAGGTCAAGAATTCTCAGTCTGGCAATAGGATGGCGGGGAGGAGCGTTCCAGCAGGAGAAGAGCGCCCTGACTAGAGGCAAGACAAGGGTGAGGGAGAGCGCTCGGATGTGTGAAGAAGACTCCCCCAAAAAAGTGCAAGAGGAAGGCCAGGGGGAGAGCAATCCAGCAGATCAGGAAGTCTCAATAAATGCGGTAAGAGGATGGCGGGTGGGAGCCCCCCCAGTGGTCCAAGAGATCCCAAGAAATCCAGCAAGAGGACGGCAAGGGGGAGCGCTCCAGCAGATCAGGAAATCTCGATAAATGCGGTTAGAGGATGGTGGGTGGGTGCCCCACAGTTGTTTAAGGCATCCCAAGAAATCCAGCAAAAGGACGGCGAGGGGGAACGCTCTGGCAGATCAGGACGTCTCAATAAATGCGGTAAGAGGATGGCGGGTGGGAGCCCCCCAGTGGTGTTTGCCTGGTATTGTGGTAGTTGTTCCCGCAGGTGATCAGTGCTGGAGTGTTATTGCAGGATGAGGGGATTTTGAAGGCTTGTCTGTGAGATGCACTAGAGGCAGCAGTTGCAAGCGAAAGGCTGAGGTGTGGAGAGTTTGTCGGTGGGTTTTGGACAGTTGTCAGTTGAAAGTTGGTTGTTTGCAGGTGAGGTGTAGAGCAGAGGGTGAAGCTGACTTTGCCTGGGCGGCGCAACTGGATGGGTGTGCAGAGCTGAGGAGAGCGGGCTTCTGCGGGTGACCCTAAAGCTGGAGAACCAGCCGGCAGCTCCAGACACTCCCGTAGGGCCGGGCAGGGCCAGTGTCCTGGGGCACAGTGAGTGTGACCCTCCGCAAGCACCAAACAGCAGGTGAGGACCGTGGGGATTTGTACTGAGCTATGATATCTCTAACCCATGAAACTGGGGTCCAGCCTGAGCAGGGCATGTGCGGAAGCTGTGCTGCAGCGGAGGGGCAGAGCTGAGGGGAAGGGCTGTGTGAGGGGCCGGGGCCAAGGCAAGGCGGGCACGCTGTGGGGTGTGGGGAGGTGTCAGCCCCCAGATTCAGCCCACGTCTGACTGTAGTGCCCTGGGGCTGATGTAGCTCAGTCCTCTGTGTGTTTCTCTTCAGGTGGAGGAGCGTGCAAAGGAAAAGCAAGGAAGGAGGCGAACCTGTGAGGAATAGTGATCGAGAAAGAGGATTGGAGGGCTCCTGTGAGTCAAGAGGGATCAAGAAAGAAGACAACCGTGGTGGAACCGCAGGTCAGGAGAGCTCAAGGAAGGAGAAAGGTGATTGTGGCAGTATTCTGACATTGGGCCTATGAGAAACTGTGAGAGTTGACAGCGTGAGAACAATCATTAGTGGAATAACACAAGAAGCAAGTACTGTATGCTACGTGATACATCGAGGACAGAGGGATTGGTACAGGAATGATACATCAAGGGGGATGACGGGGGTAGCTTGTGGTATAGACAACGATGCTTTTATGGCAGTAACAATATATCACTTATGTTATGACGAACTTACCAAATCAGCAAATGCTTGAGCAAGCATCATAGCGAGTATAAATGCAAACCTGAGTTTGTAACAAATGTCTCTTGTCTCACCTTAAAAGAGAGTCGGTGCCACATTCACTACAAATGGCACCCGAACAGGGACTTTGAGTGCGGCTGTAAAGGCAGCAGCCATTCTGGTGGCAAAGCCCAATTGAACAAGGACAGGGAAACAGAGCCAGGAAACAGAAACCACAGCGTGCGCCCATCAGCAAGAAAAGATGAGCAATTTGGAACCATAGGAGGGAAGTTATCCCTTGAACCAAACAAACCCTAGATGTCCTTCAACTTTTATTAAGAAAGCAAAATCACAATGTACCAGTAGTCCGATTAATGACTTTATAAGAAAGGCTTGCTGATCATGTGCTGGACTTTCCTACAACTGGTACATTTTAGTTGGAGGCATGGCAGAAAGTTGAACGAGAATTATATGAACAGGCAGCAACTGGAGATAAAGCTGCTTGTGAATATTTATCTACTTGGGCAAAAATTATGTCTGCTTTAATAGCGACTCAGAAGGAAGTAGTTGCGCGGGTTGCAACTAATTGTGAACCTTCTGCTCCTCCCTTGCCAGGGAAGGAGGGGGATCCTGTAGATAGATTAGGCAAAAATGCACTGACCACAGATGTAGTAGTGGATAAAGGATTGGCTGATAACAAAGCCACTGCATGTACCCTACAGTGAACACTTTTGGCAAATGATGGTTTGTGGGAGTCGCCTGACAAGCCCCTTGATCCTGGCCCGATGGACCCAGAGTAAGAGCCTGATTTATTCCCCCCGGATCTTACTTTGCAACCGAAAGTGCACACTAATTAAACCATGTGGGATAAATGTAGAGAAGAGGCTTTGAAAACAGGAGACTCAAAAGTGGTTACGGCATGGCCAGTGATCTGTTGTGAACAGCAATCTCCAGGCTTTCAGCAGCTACCATATGATGTTGTAAAGGAATTACCAACATTAGCTAAAGAAAATGGGGTTACTTTATAATTTGTTATACATTTTTGAAGCATTAAGCTCCTCTTACGAACTTACTCCACATGACTGGCGTTCTTTGTTGAAAATGATCTTAACCATACAGTATATTGACTAGTAGTTATCTGATTTTTGGGAGAACTGTACTATAGAGACCGTTGATAATGCATATCGGATGAGATGGATTGATTGCAGTCCTTTAGCTGGGGAATGTGCCCATGCTTTGCCAGATAATCAAGTTGCGTAACCCAGAGAGATATATATGTGGTGTAATAGCAAAACTAGCAATGAAAGTGGTTCGGAAGTTACTGGAGGTTGGGAGAGATGCCAATACGTCCTTTTCAAAAATCTTGCAAGGATCACAGGAACCTTATGCGCTGTTTTTAGACCGCTTGCAAACTGCTTTGGAGAGACAAATTGATAATGACACAGCGCATGAGTTGTTACTAAAATAATTGGCTTTTGAGAATGCTAATGCTGATTGTCAGCGTGTGTTGCAGGATTTGGGGAATAGGGAAAGGTGTACTATAGCAGATATGAGAGTGTGTCAAAACATAATGCAACTGAACATTATACCAGCTCTCTAGCTGCTGCTTTAGCAGCACAGTTACAAGTATTGGGAACAGAACTGAAATCGAATTGGTTTTGTTGTGGGACACTGGGTCGTGTAAAGAAAGATTACACAAAGTATGCACGCCAGACTTCGAAGGCTGTACCTCCTAGAGATCGTCCAAAATGGGGAAAGGGCAAGCACTGTGTGAGTGAACATCATTCAAGGATTAATGTAAAGGGGGAGCCAATTAACCCTTCCCAGGAGGTGGGGGACAGGACTTCCCCCACCCCCATCAAATAAATTCAAGTCTAAACTCATGACCCGAGATCTCTTCCCTGGAACAGCTGGAAGTGCAGGGCTGGACTTGGCTGCCAGCCCGTCAGTGATGATAATTAATTACTGCTGTGGTATTGCTTATTCCCAGAGGAGTGTGGGGGCCTTTAGTGCCTAGTGTGCATGCTTTGTTAATAGGTTGATCATCTACTACCAAATTGGGTTTGTTTGTTTTACCTGGAGTAATTGACTCTGATTATCAAGGTGAAATCAAAATTATGGCATGGACACCTGTGCCACCTTGCTACATCCTGAGGATGCCCCCAGATTTGCATTTTGTGTTCCTTCACTTAATCAAGAGGAGCCTATGAAGAGATAGCATTGGGTGGTATCACCACAAGGGATGAGAAATAGTCCAACCATTTGCAAGACAGTAGTTGCAGCAGCTGTACAACCTGTGAGGAAGCTGTACCCCTCAGCTTGTATCTGTCGTTATATGGATGATATCTTGCTTGTCATGTTATAAGAGCAGGAACTACAACAAGTAATGCAAGTCCTATGTAACGCTATACAAAAGGCTAGATTACAAATTGCACAAGAAAAAATTCAGAAAACTGCTCCATGGAAATATTTGGGGTGGCAAATAACAGAACAAGAAATCATTCCTTAGCCAGTACCTCTTAAATTCCATAATATCATGACCTTAAATGACTTACAAAATTGCTAGGAGCCATAAATTGGCTCCGACCTATTTTGGGCATTGCCACAGAGGAACTGTGTCTACTTTTTACACTTTTGAAAGGAGACCTGAATTTATTGTCTACTCAGGTATTGGATGACAAAGCTCAGCAGGCCATATAGAAAGTATTCGATGCTGTTGAACAAAAATAGGGATGGGGACGCAATTTGCAGCTGCCAGTTTGGCTGGCACTCATAGCCAATACCGTCCAACCGTTTGCAGTACCGTTTCAATGGGACAAGTCATTAAGTGATTCTTTAAGAGTTGGAATGGGTTTTTCTAGCTCACACACCAATGAAAACAGTTTGGATAATAAAAGAAATGTATGCAAACCCAATAATTAAAGGCAGACAATGTTTGTATGCTATGTATGGGACAGACTTTGAATGTATATTTATTCCTACAACAAAGGAGAATTTGCAATGGTAATTAACTGAAGATGTGAATTTCCAGATTGCATTGGCAACATATGCAGGGAACATATCAGTTTATTACCCCCAACATAAACTGTGGGCTGAAATTGGTAATTTACCGTTGTAGGGCAAATGCTGCTGTCAGCAACGACCAGTAAGTGACAAGACTGTATTTACTGATGCCTTTGGTCGCTCACGTAAAGTTGTAATTATGTGGCTAAACTCAGATACCCAGTGTTCCAAACACAAGGTAGAAAAAGGAGACCAAGGGTCAAACAAGTTCTTGAGCTGACAGCTGTTAGGATCGCTTTTGAGTGTTCTGTAATGAGCCTTTGAATGTTGTAACTGACTCATATTATGCAGCTGGCATACTTAACCGCCTGGAAGCTTCTTTTCTGAAGGAAGAGGATAATCCTCTTTTGATGGCTGAATTGAGAATGCTATGGTTCCTAATAAATCATAGACGTCATGGTTTTTATGCAGCGCACATCCGCTCTCGCGCTGCCCTTCCAGGACCTCTTGCGGAAGGCAATAGGAGGGCCGATGCACGAGCTGTGCCGCTTACTGTGCCTAAAGCCTTGGAGCAAGCTAAATTATCACATAAACTCTTTCACCAGAATGCAAAGTCGTTAAAACGACAATTTCAAATTACAACGGATCAGGCCAGGAGCGTTCTTATGTCCTGCCCTGATTGCCAACAGTCGGCACCCGTGCCATCCAAAGAGGGCGTTAATCCAGGAGGGATTACTGACAAGTACGGCCAGCTGATGTAACGCGTTGTTTTGAAGTGGGTAAATACGTACGTGTTTCTGTAGACGCTCATTCCAGATTTCTCGTTGCGGCTGCACGCACTGGTGAAAGAGCACGGGACGTCTGTAAACAGTGGTTGGCGTGTTTTGCTGTTTCAGGAGTTCCAGGATATGTAAAACCAGAGGAAAGCGGAACGCACGCTGGATTAGAGGAGCGATCCCCCGAGTGCCCAGCGCGCCGTAATAAAAGTGCCTGCTTTTTAACACTTTCAAAACAGTGTTAGAGAGTCTGTTTGCCGACTTTTCGGTATCGTTTTCTGGCGACGAGGATGGGATAATCTGCCTGACCTCCCGTGGACCCCAGGATCTCTGGGACCTTGTGCCGGCACCGGGGAATTCCCGGAAGGGATCACGGATCCTCGGGCCAGCTCGGGACGTGGGTAAAACCCCATCAATGAGATAAGGCACTTTCATAGTCTGGTTTGTTTGCAGGCTGCCTGCGCGAGACGTGGGCGACACCAGCGCGTTGGGTCTGCGCGTTTTGGTAAATTGGGTAAATTAAAAAGAAATAAAAAACTAAAGAGGAAAATGAGAAAACAATAAATAAAAGAGAAAAACGAGGGAACAGTAATTTGATAAAGGTACCTTTAGTGATTTTGCTGTTTGTGCCTTAGCAATTGTATAATTGTTTGTGTCTTTAGTGATTTGTTGTTACTTGTGTCTTGGGTGATTTTATAGTCCAATACTTACGGTTAACCAATTGTTTGTTATTGTGATTGTGAAATAGGTAGTGGACAAGGGACAGGAGGGATTCGAAAGAAGTCCCCCCCGGCTGTATTTTGTGACATTGGAAAAGGATCGTTTGACTCCCTGGGGAAAGCTACCAGGGGGAATCTGATTGAATATTGTAATTAATGGTGGCCACTGTAAAGAATATTAATATGCTGCACAGGTCTGGGTGGGTATACCTTGAGATGTGTAGTATAGCAATGCACTACATGTAATATATAGTAAGATATATGTTTTAAATCATATATTGTCTGTTATATAATGCATATTACACAATACAAAATGTTACATACGCATTGTATTTGAAAAAGGACAATCAGGGAAAGAAATTGAAACCAGTAAAAGGTTTGTTGACGAACAGATATTGGTGTAGAATACACAGAGAACATTAGATCAGGATTGTCCCTTGGTGAATGCAGGGTGGCATCCTGATGTCCTTATTTCGGGGGACAGGCTGAATTGGTATGGACAGTGCATTTTATACGGGATTGGACACGCTGTGCCTAAAGCTGTAAATACGCCAAAGCCTTCTGAGATAAAACAGGATCGTCTGTGCCTCATTTGCTACACCCCTTTACCTGTTTCCCAAATTGATTTAGACTGTATTTACCATTGTAAAAATAGAGCTTTCCCCCTTTAATTTTTGTCATGTATTGTAATTCATAGAGATATTGGAGCCCGTCCTACCTAAACTGTAGAAAAGACAGCAGCCATGTGTATTTTTAAATAAAGATTAAATCAAGTCTGCTAGCTCATTATCTTTAAGCGTTCTACTGTGATCACCTCCCTCCCAAGGTTTTGTGTCTATTGTATCAGGGCCTGACACCCACGGCCACAGTGGATGAATCACCATGGGCACAGCACCAGGACCCGCTTGTTGGTGTCCAGGGTATCCACTCCAGCAGACACTGTTAGTAAAAGAGCACATCATGGAACTGGAGAACCATCGAATTGTGTCATTATACACATTCACTGCTCTTTTTTCTGCTTTATACCCCTGGTAGCTTTTTAAAATGGCACAGTTTGAAAAGGATTTCTGTTTTGGCCCTGCACCCGGAGGCTGATTTTCCTTTTCTAGGGCCTTCCACCCGGTTCACCACACCCGTGTGATCACTGCGCTGCACGTGGGCAAAATCAGCTGTGCCCTGTGTTTCTCCCGTAAAATAGTAAGAACGCTAATACAATCGTGCCAGGAACTACCTTCACTGTGAATATTTGAAGGAACCCACTGCTAATGTATTGTTAATGGGTACTTGCATTGGGGATTAGATGCAACAAAAATCCATACTTTCTTTTATCCTTTGCTGTACAGGAGGTGGTTGAACTTTTCTATAGCAGATTCAATCACCTGTTGTAAAGCGAGATGGTTGTCTCCTGTGAGGAAGCAGGGTAGATTTACCCATGCTCTATAAGCACCATGGTTGAGCTATATAGAGTAACAGCTTAAAAACAAACCAACCGACAACAAGAAGCTAACGATCAAAACAACAAAAGGGAAAAAAACCCAAACAAACCAACCCAAAAGCGCAGAGGCTCCTGAACGCCCCCTCTCAGTGCTGTGATGTCCGTTTCCAGGGAGCCCGTGGGGTGTCCCCACAACCGCAGACACAGGTGACCCGGCTGGGTGGTGCCAGCAGAGAACAGTTGGTGTGACCCAGCCCGCTGCGCTGCCCTGGGAAAGCCGGGGACAAAGGGCCGGGCCGGGGCATGGGGAGGTTGGTTCCAGCTCACGGATCAGCTCACAGCGACTGCGGAAACAGCCCCGAGCCGGGACGGGCCCGGCCGTGTGCTCCTGTCCCCCGCCGCGGGGGTCCTGGCTCTGGACATCGTTGCACAGGATCGTTTGAGAACCGTTCCTGAAGGATGCGCAGCGCCCAGAGCAGCAGCGCCTGCCCGGCTGCTGCTCAGCCGAGGGTAAGGGCTGGAACTGACCCTGTAGCAGCAGCAGAGCTGCCACAGCTGCGGGCGAGCCGAGTTACTGCTGCAGACAAGACACGGGGCACAGGGAGAGGCAATGTATTTTATTAGGACAGAAGGCATCTTTAGGAAAAAAACACATTTTAGCAATGTCAGGCTATTATCTTTTATCAGTGTGTCTGCCATGTGCGCGGCTCTGGGAAAGCGCGTTCGGGGAGCTCAGGCTGCCCACGGGTCAAGAAAAAGCGCCCGCGCTGCGGGGCCCGGGGGGCGCTGCGTGACCGCGCTCGGTGCTGCCGTCTGGTGGCCACCGCCCGGAACTGCAGCTGGGGAGCGGCGCCCGGTGCCCGTGCCAGGGGTAAGAGGGGGACTCTGCCGCTGCGGGCGGCGTCGTGCCCGTCAGAAAGGGGGGGGCAGCGGTCGGACGAGCAGCCGGGAAAAAACGAGGCCCCCGGCTCTCCCGGGGAGGCCCCGCTGCGAGGGGAACGGGCGAGGCGGCGGCAGGAGGCGGCGGCGTCTCCTCGGTCCCGGGCACAGGGGAGAGAAACCTGCCGGCCGGAGCTCCTTAGGGCTCTCTCTGTTCACAATGAATTTAAGGGTAGGTGACCACCCGCCCCCCTTGTCAGCGTAAAGCAAAGGAGCGCGCTTTGTTGTTTCCTTTCAAACGCGGCTGCTGGAAGCCGCGCGGGCAAAGGGCGTGGGGGTCCCGGCAGGGCGGAGAGCAGACGGGTGAGGGTGCAGAGCGGGCCAATCAGATGGCGCGGGAAGGCTGGGGGGGGGGGGGCGGATCGCTGATAGGCTGCCAAGGCACGTCAATTGCCATTCTGTCCGCCACTCAGATTGCCGGAGGGGCGGGTGTCGGAGGCTCCGTACTGCGCATGAGCAAACTGCGAGTACTGATGGGCCGAGAGAATGGTGATTGACTGGTTCTCGGCAGCCAATCGTGTTGCGGAAGGGGGCGGGTGCTGCTGCCTCCCTACTGTGCATGCCCAAACTGCGAGCGCTGATAGGCGGAGAAAATGGTGATTGACGTGCCTAGGCAGGCTATCATTTTGCCGGAGGGGCGGGCGTTGCTGGCTCCTGGGCACCGGACGGAGCATCCAATAGGAGGACAGTGTGGGGGGGTGGAAAGCAGCCAATCAGCGCGGGTCCTGGCGAGCGGGTCCGTGGTGTCTCGGGGTGGGTACCGGGAATTAACGGGAACGGGGGTCGGGGCGGTTGCGGAGCGGTTGCTGCAACCGGCGCCCGGGGACCTGGAGGTAGGCGGCTCAGGGCAGCCCTTCGTGAGGTCCCCGGAGGCGGCAGAAAGGCAGAGGGGAAGGAGGCGACAGCCGGGAGCCTCCCGCCGCGGGACGGTGGGAGAGTGCGAGGGGAACGGAGCGGCGAAAGAGGCGGCAGGTGACTGCGTCCGCGGCGAGGGTGACCGTGCCGTTGGAACGGGGGGAGTGGGATGGGCCGGCGCGGTGAGGAGGCGTTCGGTTCGGTTTCCCCGCTGCCCTTACGGCCGAGCTGGCGAAGCTGGTGGGAGCGAAGGCGCGGTTGCAGGCTCGGTGGCGTGGCGGGTCGGGCGCCGCTTCGCCGGGAGCTCGGGGCGAGGCCCGGCGGGTTCTGTGTCCTGTACGTGCGGCTTTCGTTCCGCGGCTCTCTGTGTGCTTTTTTGTTTTGTCGCGTTTGTTTTCTGGGGTTTATTTTGCGGGGTTCCCGCGAAACGCGGCACGACCGCTCGCCCGGGGCTGCCGCGGCGGTCTCAGTGCTGCCGCCCTGTGGCGAAACTCGGGTACTGCAGCGCACGGCCGGGGGAAGAGGCGCCGTTTGACCCGAAGCGGTCAGAAGTGCCAGAAACCAACGCCAGAACCGGCAGGAGCTGCGGCTTCGCAGTTCTGTCAGCATTGATCTTAGGACTCTGATTTTGATGCTAGTCGTTTTTACTTACATTACGCTACAGTGGTCTGTTTGGTACCGCTAGTGGGTAACAAATAATTGTGCTGTACCACAACGCGAGATGATAATATTTCGTAGATTTATACTGCCAAAGAGTTTGCAAGTATATTGAAAAGGGGGGAATTCAAGAGAAGCTACCAAGTTAATGTATACTGCGATGAAGTTATAGAAGATGTACCCTTCATTAACCGGTTCACGTGAGGTAAATGCTTTCTGACCGCCTGCACGATGAGGGGATGTTTTTCACCTTTTAGATCCTTCTGCACGACAAGAGGGAGACAGAAGATTTAATAACACATTGTTTAGAAGCTGAGAGCTTAGTTTATATTTAACTAATAGATGTGTTGTGAGTGAGAAACTAAACATTTATAAGTAACTTCATCAATTATTTCTTAGGCTAGATATATAGTATGTTCAAAATTTAAAGCAATTGTAATTAATATGTAGCAGCTGTGTGACTATAAGCAATGCAAGAGTATCCAGTCGTGGGAGCACTTACAGAGGACGACCCCCAGAGCTCCCCAGTGCAGATGAAAGAAACATTGCCTGCTTAACGGTGTAATTGACTCTGCTGTCAAGCTTATTTCTCCGTTTCAGTACTAGCCCATCCCGTGGCCTCACAGGGCTGTGTCCTGTGGCGGTGCTGTGGGGAAGGGGCGAGATGCTTTCCTGCACCGGTGGATGTGTTTGCTTTTATGCTGAGCGTGTCCTAAACGGTGTCAGTTTGTCTTAATGCTGTCTGGCGTTGCTGCAGTTGCTCTGGTTTTTTGAGGATGCCTTGTGTTTTGAGGTGGCCCGTTTCCCTCGAATCCTCCGTTAGCTCAGCTGCTCTCCTGTCCCTTCTTCTGACTAATTCCTGTGCTTTCTCCTGCTCTACTTTTTTCAGAGGCTGAACTCTAATTTGGAATTTCTGTGTTTCTGAGGGGGAGCTGTGAACGCCCGATGCTCAGCAGACCCCCCAGCCCAGGCGGGGAATGGAACCTGGGGAGCAGCGCCCAGGTGGGAGACGCGGCGCCGTCCTCCGTCCCCAGCGTGCGGGAGAGGAGCAGGAGGCGACAGCCGGCCGGGGGCAGACGCCGGGTGCGTCCCCAGCTCGCCAGAGCTCCCGCCAAGCCTCCTCCCGCGGCCCCGCTCGCCCCGTGCAGCCGCCCCCAGCTCCGGCAGCTCCTGCGAACCCGTCCCGTGTTCCTGGGCCGCTCCCAAGCCCCGTCGTGAAGGCGGCAAGCCGGCCCTCGGCACCTCTCCGGTGGCCCCTGCGGAAGGAGCAGGCTGGGGCAGGGGTGAGCTACGGTGCTAACGGCCGCTGCTTCTTCTCTCCCTCTCCCAGAGGCCGCGCTGAGGATGTGGCCGTTCACTCCCAGCCCGGGGGATGCCGTTGGCTGCGCCCGCCTCGGGCTGGCGAGGCTCGTCTGGCAGCGTGGCGGGAGAAGGGACAGGGGAGCACGTCCCGTGCGTGGACGGGGGCTGCTGCTGCTGGAGCCAGAGAGGTTGGGGAGAGGTAAAGAGGAAGAAATGCGGGGCCATCGGCCCAATGTCCGCTTCCTGCAGCGGGCGAGAGAGCGAGCCCCTCTCTCCGGGTGGCGAAGGCTCCCTCTGCGCGGCGTGTGGCGGGCCGGGGGCCAACGTGCGCGGCAGGGTCCGTGCGCGTATCCTGGAGCGGGACGGCTGCCTGGCGAGCGAGCCAGCGAGGCTCCATGTCCCCGAAGCCTCGTCTCGTAGGAGCCCTGACACCCCACCGTGTTCTCCTAGGCTGAGGACGGCCGAGCGCCCCGAGTTACCGGAGAGGAAGGGAGGAGAGAAGGAGACGGGAGCGTCTGAGCTGTTAGAAGCCTCCTGGCAGCCACCGAAAGCGAGAGCCGCTGTGAGTCCCTGGCCCTCGGGGCCTCGTCCCCGGCTTGTGTGTCCTGGTGCCTCCCTGCCCCTCCTTGGTGGTGGTTTTGGTTTATTATTATTATTTTAAAATTTTGCTTCCCTATACCTCTCCTTTTCTCTCTATTTTTGTGTCCTGCTCCATCTTCTATAGCTGTTTTTCCCTTTTCCATATCTTTGTCTTGATCTGCATCAGTCTCTTTTTTTCCCCACAGTTTCTCTGGCCTGTTCCCTGCTGTTCTTTTCTTCTCAGTACCTGTACGTGCAGCTCTTATCTCCCACCTTCCTATCTCTCTTCTTCCTGCCTTGCCCTTCTCTCTCTATTCGTTTGTCTTGCTCACTGTTGCTGGCGTTTCTTGTTCAGCATCTCAGCGTTCCATTCCTCCTTCCTGTTCATCTCTTATTCTTTCTGACCTTTAATGCTGCTCCCTGTCCCATTGTTTCTCGCTGTATCCCTGTGTCCTGCTCCCTACCCACAGTCATATTCTTCCCTGTCCTGTTGGCCATCCCAGGTTTCTTCCTCCATCTCCATCCTCGCTCCATCTCTTGGTCCTGCTCCCTACCCACCCCGGTTCCTGTTTCTCTGCCCTTCTTCTTGTCTTACTCCTGGTTTCTCTGTCCTCTTCCCTCTTTGTTTTTGTTTCTCTGTCGCTCTGCCCTGCTCCCTGTCACTGCGTTTCCTCCTTCCTGTCTCTGTCCCGCAGCCCGGCGCCCACTTCTCCTTTGTCTGTCTCTGCCACTGCCCATTCTAGGATTTTTCCCACCGTCTCTGTCTCCTGCTCCTTGTCTCTCATTTTGGCCTCTTCTTCCCTTTGCCCTGCTCCCTGGCCCTTTTGCCCCTCTCTCTGTGTCACCTTGTCTTGCTCCCTGTCCCTATCTTTCTCTGGCAAGCTTACCCTCCTTTTCAAAGGAATCACAAAATCACTTTGTTGGAAAAGATAACTGCAATTTAAAATATCTTTACCCTTTGAAGAAACAGCCTGGAAAAGATAATTTTTTTTTTTTTCAGTGGGGCGGTTCACGAGGACGGATGGGCTGCTGGGCTCTTCAATGACAGCATCCAGGGCGAGGAAGGAAATCTTGGCTATACTTGGGTGATATCTGTGTCTGTGTTCTGTGTGTATCTGGGAAAATGTGTTCTAGGGAACTCAGACTGCCAATGAGTCAAAAATGGCCTGGTTATCCAAAAAACGCAAACGCTCCAGTGGCCGTATCAACAGCTGTACTGAAGATGGTGCAAAATACTTTTTTCTCCACTCAACTGTAGCCTTCACAAGAAAAAAGGAAGTGTCAGGTTCCTCTCCAGCTTTGTTCTGAAGGGCTTTTCCTCTTTCAGCTGGATGTCTGCTGCCACCGTTTCACCGCGGTTGCCCCGTCTTCTGCTACAGAAGTACCAGACAGACAGAAGGAATCCAGAGCGGTCTGCCCGTACAAGGTACGGCTAGGACGCGTGTCTGCACTTTTCCTGAGGTACTTGTAGAGTGGACTTTAAAGTTAACATTAAGAATGCACCGACTCTCCTTCTATATTTTTAATACAAAATATTTTACCAGGAGTACTAAAAATAAGGTCTGTTCTGGAGCACGGTACACCTGTGCAGAGCTCACCTCCCTCTGGTTATTTTCTCTTCCTGAAAGCGTAATCTTCTGTTTCTGTGGGCTTACTATTGAATGATACTATGGAAATGATTTTGTACTAAAAGAGGAAAGGAGGTGTTTGTAAGAGTTCAGATGTCCAGAAGAAACAACCTGATTCAATGACAAATGCTTTGTTCTTTTTCACTCAATAGGTTTTTAAAATATCTTAGAATAGTACTCAAAAAGCTGACAGAGATACAGGCACCTGGGCAAATCGGTTTTGTTCTGCGTGTTTGCCAGGTGTTCCCAAGAAGCACTTTCAGCCTCGTAACTGGTGGCGGTGAGTCCATGTGTGGTTTGGATGAGTTATTGTTTCAATAGTGACTTTTTTCTCTTAACCTACAGTGTGTAGTTCTGACTTCAGTTGGTAAGAAATCTTCCAAAACGGCAGCATTCCTCATTCCAAGAAGCTGCATTTTATGAACCTGCCCTCCGAGTGGATCTTCCCAGGTGATGTAGTGGGCAGTGGCCTCATCAACAACAGGACTGTTCATTTTCTTTGAAACAACCAACCAAAGTCCATTTCCTTCCGCAGAGCCCAGCACGGCAGGCCTGGCAAAGGTTGGTGGCACCGCTGGGCTTTGGGTTCCCGGTTGCGACAGTCGAGCTGTCACGGTCACAGAAACGTGTTCCCCTGTGTGCTGCAGTGCAGCCAAAAGTGTTCGTGAGTCTGACGCTCCTTTTTCGTAGCCTTATGCTGCACTGCAGGAATGGGGATATTTATTTATTTTTTAAAGTAAACCCATGTCTTCTATCTCACTGATTTTCCTATCAATGAAACTTAAAGCAAATAAAATGGTCTAATTTACATGTTGACTTCCATAGTTAAGAGTAATTGTTGAGTAGGTGCAGCATATAATTTATTAGGTGTACTTAAGCAGATGGGTATTTGTTCTAAAAACTGAAAAAGAGAGGCAACTGGATGCTATGAGTGTTTCCCCAATATTTGACAGCGTGCTCTGACGTACTTTGTTTCTGTCTGGCTCTCAGTGGCGCTTTTCCCTGGCAGGTCGGGGTGTCCCTCGTGCTTGAGCCGTGCAGCTGGCCACGTGTCACTGCTCATCGTGCCACACGCCAAGTGTGAATCGATAGCTCTGTCTAAATATACATAAATGTAATAATATGATTGTAACAATATGCCAACATCTGCAAGTCTAGAAAGATATTTGTGTCCAAAGAGAAGGCTAAACAGGTGCGTAAGTATAAATGGATATTCTAGATAATAAGTGGTGATATATATAAGCATAAACAGATATTCTGTATAAGTTTAAGCAGATATATACATGTAAATGCATACGCAAGTGTGTAGATGTCTAAGTAGATATATATTACAGTGGAAATAGATGATATATATGAATCAAATATATTCCCTAAATACATACGTATGTGTAAAAAGAGACATAGGAGTCAATGTCAGTGATGTACAAGGTTTTTAAAATGCAAAGAAATTCTGTTTATAGAAAGGATTAAAAAACTCATCCTTACCCGGAAATGTCTCTGGCGGGTGCACTTGAGGGAAAGGCCTGAGCTGCCCCCAGGGAGCAGAACGGCACCCGCACCTGCTCAGCGGTGGGAGCAGGGGCTGGGGGGCTCTGTGTGCGAGCCAGACGCTTCGTTCCATAACTGCGGCAGCCGGGGAGCTGCTGCGAGCTCTCTGCTGAGTGACTGACTGTGTGGTGATGGTTTTTACTACTCACAGGGCACTGGGCGAGCCCAATTTAGTTTTCTTGTAATCTAACTTAAGTAAAAGCATACTGAATAGAATTAATCACCCGACTTACAAGGCTGTGTGTCGTCTTTGTGTTTGTGGTTTGTTTTTTTTTTTTTTTGAATACGCTCTCTGCTTCATGTTGCTGGGAAAACCGTGTGCTGTACAGTTCTGCTCATATTTACCAAAAGCAGCTACAGGTTACACTGGACATCTGTGAGATCAGGTGTGGTTTGTACTTCGCAGGGAAAGAAACAGAAAACAGGAAAAGAAATAGAACGAGAATTAATAGAAGTAGAAATAATAGAAATAGATGGGGTCGAATAGAAACAGAACAGAGCAGAGCGTCGTGCCGGATATGCAAATCTCCTCGGGGCTTGGGCAGGGAGGTGAGTAGGCGGGGAGAATGCAAATTGAGATTCGAAGCCTGCAAATCAGATTGCGAGAGATAAGAGGAGGGGCGGGGCGCATGGGAACGGCAGGCGGGGCGAGGATGGGGCGGAGAAATGCAAATCAGAGGCGTGGCTACGCAAATAGGGCACTAGAGAGCTCGAACGGGCCGCCGGGAGGTTCCGCCGAGGAGGGTTCTCTGGGTGGGGTGGTTCTCTAGAGCGGATTCTCTGTTCCGCGTTGTCCCGGGTGGCTCGTTTGCTGTGGGTGATCCCGGGTGGTCACCCCGGTGCAGGTCACCCCCGCACGCACGCGGACGTTCAGCCCCGGTTCCGCGCATGCGCGGTGGCGCCCCGGTGCTCCCGCGGTGCACCGGCCGCCGGGTGTCGCTGGTGCTGCCGCCCGGTGGCCACAGCGCGGTACTGCAGCCCGGCGCGGGGAGTGCGGCATCGGGCTCAAACCAGAGCTCAAGCCCTGCGCTTGTGGGACGGCCTAGTAGAGCTGGGCTTCGGTTTGGAGGAGTTTTAATGCACGTGTTAAATTCCAGAGGAAAACTTTGTCTAGTCAGTTAATTGATACGGTTTTAGTGGCATGTATTACATGTTAATATACAAAGCAGGGTTACAGTGTTCTGTAACATGCATAGGAGGACGTATATTTAAGACAATTCTAGATGTAAACAAGCATTATGGTTCTTATTGGGATATTTTGGCATCTAAACTCTTAAATGGGGGAAAACGTGTGAAGCTCCTGCTAGAACCGCTGCAGAGTGGTGAAGAATGAATGTGGGACAGATCACGTTTAGATGCTTCACTCCTGTCACTTTCAGTCCATAAGGAAGCCAAATAACATGTTTGTGATTTATAAATGTTACTTTAATGTTCATGGTTTTTGCAGGTCACACATCCCAGGGTCTCAGCTGCTGCAGTTCACATAATGTACAGTGAACAGGAGGCGCTGGGTGTCCCCAAAGCGCGCTTCAAATCTGTAGGGTACTCTTACCTGGAACCCTCATTTGACATTTACCGTCTTTGGTTTTCTGAGTGTATTCAACTAAGTAGTAGTTTATTTTTAATGCGTCATATTCAATTTATGTTAAAACACTTTCTTTCTAATCTGTGAAAGTATGCAACGTGACTCAATATGTTTGAATTGTAATTATTGGCCAGGTGACACGTAGTGGAAATAATCTTTATTATGATAGTGATGTTTTTCTCAAGGATTTTGCTAAGAAAAGCGAATTTCTCAGATTAAATGGGTAGAAGTCAGCCAATACCTTTTTCAAAGAATGTGAGTTTGTCTCTACCTCTGTGACTAGTTGGAAGTATTCGGGTGTACATAATGTATACATTAAAAACAAATAAAGGCATCACTGATGTTCTGTTGTTGTGTATGGGTGTTTTTTCCTGTTGCTTCATAGTGGTCCAGACAAACTAAACAGAACACAACAGCAGAGTATGAGTCAGTGCACCTGGAGCTGGATCGTGTCATCTTGATCTTTATCACAAGAGACGTGTGATTCAATCACACTAAAAGAATATTACCAAATTGATATATGTCCACCTGTAAAATAATCGCTACATGCTTCGGTACAGTCTGTGTAGTTATGACAACATAATTTAGATAGCAGCAATTTTTAACCTGTTTTTTTTTCCCTGGTAAATAATTTGTGAAGATAGAATGGAAGAAAAAGATTAACAAAAGTTTCACTAAATAATTGTGTTCATAAAAAAAAAAAATAGATTTTGTTATGATTTCCATTCAATTTCTGATCTGTTTACTTTTGTTTTACAGTTATCTCAAAATTCCTGGATACAGAGCAACTACTTTCCATTTCGGCACAGGTTCCAAAGCAGGATAAGGTATGTTTCAAAATGCACCTTAGATGAGCAGTTACCTGGCTATATAGAAGTGTGGCACCTATGCATGATATGGTAGGAAAAAGACTGCACCTTACAAAGACACGGACTAATGTTGTCATAGTCTGAGAGTGTATCTTATTGTACAGCAGCAGGAGATTCTATAGGAAAACATTAGAAACATTTGGGTTTGCTTCAATATCACGTTTATCTTAATTTATACAAACTGACTGCAAAAGCTGTTGACTTTTTCATCACTCCCCACTCTCATTCTCTGTAAATGTTCATCCTGTTTGACAGTACCAGGATGAGAGAGGAATTTTCTTCACATCAGCATAAAAGGAAAAAGTGTTAACAGACATTTACTCTCTTATTTTTGGAGGTTAATACAATTTTTAATAGCCAAAAGAAAATTAGGCATCTTTCTTACTAGAAATTAAATACTTTCTTAGCTTTTAGGTAAGACAAATTAAGATAAATCAGTCTTTATTGTCTAGAAAGATCATTTTGAAAATGGTTCTTAAGAAGCACTCTTGACCTGGCTCGGCTGTGCTTGTAATGCAGATAAACCTGTATCGATCACTGAGTCAGCTGTGTGAACACGCGAGGTCAGCGATGAGACGTGGCTGTCGGTTCCCGTGACACAGACGCTGCACGAGCCAAGCGCAGGTTTTTCGTGCAGATGTTCCGTGTTCCCCCCGCACAGCACCGGACAGAAAACGAAGCACGTCCTGGCAGAGCATCAGCCAGAACAGTGTCTGGCAGCCCCTTCTGCGGGCGGTTCTCACCTCGGCCCGTGCTTTTCTGCTGGCCTGTGAATGCAAGGAGCAGCAATGTAGTGAAGAACTGATTCCTGTGAAGTTTTCCCAGGGTCCTGTCTTAGGGATTAAAAGAGTGCCCTGCTCTTATCTGTCACCTTCAATCACATGTCTTACCAGGTGCACCAAAATGAAATGTGGATAAAAGCGCTTATTGCTAAAAGCATAAATAGACAATAGAGCTATAAATGCTTATAACAAGATAGTTTCCTTGAAGGACAAGCAATAGTTGGTGTGTTGATGTTAAAGCTTCATCAGGAAGGCATTTTCTTGCTCAGCGCAGGTTCAGTCTGTGAGCGCGTTGTGCCCCGTGTTGCAGCCCCTGGAGCCTCAGGAGCTGGTGAACAGGGGAGGCTCCGTCACAGAGCGCCCGGGAGAGCTACTGAATGTTCTTCAGGTTCATGTTCCTTACAACCCCCTCTTTCCCCCTCAGGATTTATAGAGAATTTCACCTCTGAAGTCTTCTGGGAGCTGGAGACAGACAGAATCTTTGCCTTGAAAATCACTCCAGTGATCACTTCAGGATCTTTCAGAGAGAGATTTTGTTCATCAGACCTTGTCTTGTATATTGATCTGTATGTTAACACGTGCACTACAAATATCAAACCAAGATAAGCACGTGTAGCTCACTACTGGATCTGGGTTAGACCAGACACAGCAGTAACCGCTGTGCGCCTGAGGCAGCGGAACCTCAGCTTTTTTCTACCAAGCATATTGTAACCGTTCCATTATAAGTTGCATTTGCCTGCTGTACCTGAGTAGGATATTTCTGCCAATGCGTTGGAGGCTTCTGCTTGCCTGTGTTCGTGCTGGTGTGCCAGCATCCTAGGGACTTACAACTTTGTCACCTCTCCGTGTCTTCTCGCGGGCTGACTGGACTGCTTACTCAATGACTTATCTAATGCCAGTTAAAGCAATCAGGTACAGGCTCGGTCAGGATTGTAGTAAATGCAGAAAAATCTCTTTAATGACACATCAGAAAGCTGAATGTTTGTTGCTCCCAGCTTTCATTGCAGAGATCTGTAACACGAAGGAAAGATCAGGTGCGTGACTAAAGCTGGCTGGATGTCTTCGTGTATACAGAGGACCATGCACACCGAACTTGTAACTGCGCTGTTTCCAATCGCAACTGGCCACAATATAGCAGAGCATGTTATCAATGTTAATTCAAGAGTTAACTCCGTTGCTTTTATTAAATGCTGGATTGACCTATTCAGTGTGTTCCACTCTCCATACAAGTTTTCATTGCAGAACGTCCCCAGCTGTCCGTGTGTGGGGAGGTGACTCCGATTCAGGTCCCCTTAGTTAGAAAAGAGTATATGGGGTACTCAAGGACCATAAACAAAAAAACCCCAACACCTTTTATTTTGCAGCTTGGCCCAATTAGCAGGAAGATTTATGCTACTTAAGCCAAATTGGTGAACAGTTTAACAGCCAAAGGGTTTACACAAAGGAGTTTTGTGGCTCTAAGCCTTAGGTTATACTGCTCATAGAGGGAGAGGAGATGAAATAAGGGTGTAGGAAAGGAAAAGAGAAGCAAAGAAGGAGAACGAAAGGCCCGTCCCCTCCCCTGTCAGCCCGCGGCCTTTGTCTGCGGGCCTCGGCTGGTGTTGGGATGTAAATCGCGATTCACCTTCTCCTGAGTGCCCCATCTGCTGCTGGACACGGTGTCCATACGGGATTGTTTTCGCTCTGAGTGACCCATCACTGCGGGATGAGCTGTTGTTGCCATAATGTCTGAGACATAATTCTGTTGAGTCTCTGGCGCAGGAGGCAGATGGTGCTTGTCTGAAAAACCCCCAGTTTCAATCACTACAAGTGTTCATGGTTTGTTCAACATGAACGTTCTCTCATCCTAAGGGGGACTGTCAATTGGCAATCTTGGTGAGATGCGTTACTGGAGAAATCGTGTCATCGGTGAAATCAAGTGCTTCCTCTTATGAAATCTGTGTATATAAGCAAATTAAAGGTATCTGGACAAAACAAAACATCCTTAAGAGACCCTCCTGTCTCAGTCATTCTGGCCGGGGTCTGAGTGGCTGGAACATGAGGGTGGGGAGGATCAGGGCAGTGAGCAGCAGGGAACACCAAGAGTCACTCGTCCTTTCTTCTCAGGGCAGCACCGCACTGTGATCATCTGCAGTGCTCAGAATCCTGTGATTTAACAGTACAAATTCTTCTGTCATGCAATAGTTCCCACATCTGGTATCTTCTCAGCCAGGAACAAGATGGGTTTAGGGAGGGGATTGCAGATGTAAAGCGTTACCCGCAGTGTGTGGAAAGAAGATGCTCAGAGCCATGAACTGGTTGAGAACTGGGGGTCCCCGGTCTGCAGTTGGTGTTTTGTCTGCTCATCAGACACTGGCGCTAAGTGCTCAAGCAAACTTTCCTTTCCACAGTCAGGCCCACCTGGGAGTTGGTTGAATGCATGAGCTGTCTTTAAAGAACACGTGAATTTATCTGATTCTCCGCTGGATTTTTTTCCCCCGTAGCTTTATGCCACCAGATTTGTTGCATTAATATGTTACTTAGAGAATTCCCTGCAGACCCACCTCTCAAGCCTCTTGTCATGTTACTTACCTGACACATTCAATGCCTATACATCTCAGTAACAGTGTGCATCTTTGTACAACACAAACATGTGCGTGTGTGTATGCACATAAAGGTATGTAATTTGGGTCAAATCTTTATTTGCTGTATGTAGGTATGATAACACAACTTGCAGAAAACCACAACCTACCAATGAAAACAAGTTTCAGCTCTGCCCATGGGTGTTTTACCCGGATGACTGTTGATTGTTCACCGTTACCCACCGGCGTCCTTTAAAACTCACAAAGGTATTGGGACTAGATTTGTTTTTTCATAACATGTTTGTATACTTAATGTATAATACATTAATAAAGTGCACATTATACAGTAATTTAAGCAACAAAATAATTTCAGTGGAGATTTCTGGAAGTAAATGAAGGTATAACTGACGTATTTTATAGCTGCCCAATTTGTAGTTAATATGGTCAAAAATGTGCGATTACATGCAGTTATGTTGTGTGTAGATGTGCAGTTGTATACCTTGCTGATAAGTGCATTCTATTGTGGGTATTTTCATAAGAATTGATATGGGAAAATGAATCCAGGTGGTGTTTCTTCCACTTCCACTTGTGAGACCATTTAAAACTATTTATTATGTGCTAACTACACTTATTTTGTCCAATTAATAGCTAATTGCACGCTTTCTTAAAGCTATCTTTCTGTTGAGTTATGGCTCCTTACAGAAATAACCCAAAGCACACTGATCCAGTGTCCTTCTTGAGCCAAAAAACCCTCACAAAGTGTGTTTTATTAAACATGACTACAAACATATAGGCATTTATCAGTAAGGGTGGCCTTCATATTTACTGATTTTTATGGGTGAATTATCTACACAAAGTGACACAATGCATTAATTCTGTAATGCAGAATGGTTACTTTTAGTCCGTTCCTTGCGTTTCCAGCAGAACTGTCTGTTCTGTGTTGTCCTTGCTGCGGGTCGGTTGCTCTGCCGTCTGGTTCAGGAGACTCACTGAGGGTAATGTCGCATGTCAATTTTATGGACATTCTTTCTAGAAACTCTGTGGGGTTTCTATTAACGTGAGGGCCTAGGGGAATTAGAGTTGCATTTGATGTATTGATAAAACACACTTGATTCCATAGCTGTATGTTTAGTTCATTCTCTTGTGAAGCTTTCTTATGAGCTGTTGGCATTTGAGCTGTGTGTCCTGTGTCTGATAGCAGAATTTGACCTGAGATGACGGTATAAACTTGGAATTTGCTTCAAATAAATACGTGCATTTGCCTGTATCTGGCAGAGATGATTGCATTTTATGAGTAACCTCCTATCCTGATGTATGGAGTATGAACTTTATGAGCTTGCTTTGTTTCTCCAAGTTGTGTAAAGTGACAGTATGTGCTGTGCAACAGTTAAATCAGTGTCTCTTTTCAGAATAGTGTGTAAAGTATTGAACAAGACCCGTGAGCGTGTTCATTGTCTGTACAAACTCTGACACCGTGTCGGTGCTGGATTTGCTGCTCTCATTGCCCACGCCTGCACTCTGTCTGATGATGGTGAGTTTCTCCATTGATGACATGATCATGGCCAGATAAAGACCCTCCTGGTGGAGAATAACCAGGCTGTTTGGTCTGGTTCCCCAACTGCTAAGCCCACGCGACGACTTTTTTTGGTCTCCGTAGGCTTTAGGTGGGTGTCTCTGGTCTGTCATTGCTGCTTTTGTGCTGATCTTCTTTCTGTCTCCATTCACTGGAATCACATCCTCCGTTCAACTGCTGCAAGTCTGCACAGGCAGTCTGTTCAAGACAGCCAGTTTAAGCGTATTCTATTTAAAAGAAAGAAGTCTTTGGACACTCTGAGTTTACAGCTCTGTTCCGAAATGGCACAAGTTAATACAGGTGGATCAACATTATGTAAATGCCATAGGACAAAATGTGGCTACTGTTGTTTATCTGCTACAATTTCTGCAGCATTTTCAGACAATTTTAGAAGTAGACTCTTGTAAGGAATCCAGGATCTTGTGCTTACCTGCATATTGCTCATTCTGCACATTGTCTTCAATTAATGCTGACCTGAGGTATTTATCTGCAGTACAACACAGTGTAGATACTAAATCAGGTCTGGAAGCCATCTCAGGAGATGTATTAGCTCATAATTACATCAAAAATAGAAGGAATGCTACTTCCTTGTTTCCTGTGCTTATTGTAATAAGGCACATATGTGGTAGCAAGAGTTCGTGACCCCCATACTTCATATGCTTATAGCAGTGTACAAATAAGTTATTAAAATTAAACTGGCTTTCAGATCTTCTGTTTTAATTACTTTTCCAATTTGACTCTTTGTGTTTTTCTTTATCACTGGAGTCCAACCCCACTCACTGTCCCGCGACTGGGGACTCCAGACAAGGCGACACAGACGTGGGGGTGGCTGCACAGTGGAGCTCAGCGGACTTGAGAACCACTCAGCTGGTGTGAGGATCAGAGACGTACAAAGCAACTTTGCTTTTTAAATGATGAGGATGATGTGCTTTGTTTTGGAAGACATCAGATTTTGAATGTTTAAGGAAGCTGTAACTACCTCGATGTTTCCTTCTTACCGCAGTCGGATTTCTGGTTCTGTCTGTCGAGTTGTGCTCCTCTCCCGCACCAAGTGGTGATCGTGGGGCTCAGGGTGAGGGGGGGCAAGGAGGGCGGGGGTGTCCGTGGACTTGAATAAGTTTTGTTTGGGGTTTTTTAGACGCCTCTGTTGACACATTGTATAAAAACTGATTGCTGCAGTGCTAATGAATGAACAGGATGATAAGCAACAGATTTGAGAACCTGTTTGGGTTTTGGTTTATTGAAAAATTATTATTTAACTCAAAAAGCAATAAGATCTTGCAGTGGTCTTCTAATACTTACTGGTAGCTTTTTAACGTACTGGTTTGGAACTTTGAGATTATATTTGATATGAAGTGGCTGTTCCATCGTGGAATATTGCAGGAGTAAACTCTTGCATTTCAGCATTCCTGGCAGATCTGCAGCTTGATAAAGACCTGAGGCTGTTTAGTTTAATCAGACTTTTGTAGATCCCACCTTCACTGTTCAAAGCACTGGCTGTCAATGTGTTTTCTGGTGTTGTCACTTCTTTCTGAACAAAGACGACAGAGGTACACAGCTCTACTGGTATTGTCTGTTTTATTTAAACATGGAACTTTAACTTGAAAGCTTAGAAAGCTGTGGTCTGTGGTATATCTTTGTAATGTTTGTAAATTCTTATGCAGATACTCTTATGCCAACCAGCATGAACTTTTGTGAGTGTGAACTGCTGTGCAGTTAGAAAGAAGAAAGGTGTGTGAGCTAAACCAGCAGGAAGGCTGCAGCCGTGTAACCTGGGGGGCGCAAACGGCACGAAACGGGCTGCAGCGGCGGAGCCCTCGGTCCCGGGCTGTCCCGGGCAGGCGGCAGAGCCCTCGGTCCCGGGCAGACGCAGCCTGAAAGCTCCCGGCCCCGCCCTGCGGGCGGACAGCGCCGCTCTGCGGCCGCCGGTGGCTCCGGGACGGGAGGCGAGGGGCAGGGGGGGCCAGAGCCGGGCGCGGAGGCGGGGGGGGGGGGGGGGGCGCAGCCCGGTGGCGGACGCGGACGGGATTGGCTCCTGCGCGGGATGGGCGGGGACACGCTGCGTAAGTGCGCGGGCCGCGGAGCGCGTGCCGGAGGGGCGGCGGCTGGAGCAGCGCGCGAGGAACGGCGGGGCCGGCGGTGAGCGAGGGGCGGGCGGACAGCGGGGAGACTGGACGGGGCCGGCCCGGGACCGGCTGAGGGGCGAGGCTGGAGGGTGACAGACGGGCTGGTTTCGGAAGGAGGAAGGCGAGGGGCAGCCAGCCGCAACAGCGCGGCCCCCGGCTGGGGCGAGGGGGAAGCACGCGGGCGGCTGTGAGGGAAGGGAGCCCCGCGCTGAGCGCTGCGCGGGGCTCGGGCGGGGCCGTGGGGCGGAGGGGGAGCCCCCGTAGTGACACAGGACAGAGGGAGGAAAGCGAGCGGGAGGGGGCAGCGGCGGGTCGGGAGCGCCAAGGGGGGGCGCGAGGGGCGGGGGGGGCCGGGAACGGAGGGAGCGGCGGAGGAACCTGAGGGCGGGACGGTGCGGGAGGAGCTTAGGCGGGAAAAGCTGAGGTACCTCGGGGAGGGGATGATATCGGGGGAGGCTTTGACAGGAAAGGCTGAGGTACCTCGGGGAGGGGATGATATCGGGGGAGGCTTTGACGGGAAAGGCTGAGGTACCTCAGGGAGGGGATGATATCGGGGGAGGCTTTTACAGGAAAGGCTGAGGTACCTCGGGGAGGGGATGATATCGGGGGAGGCTTTGACAGGAAAGGCTGAGCTACCTCAGGAAGGGGATGATATCGGGGGAGGCTTTGACAGGAAAGGCTGAGGTACCTCGGGGAGGGGATGATATCGGGGGAGGCTTTGACAGGAAAGGCTGAGGTACCTCAGGGAGGGGATGATATCGGGGGAGGCTTTGACAAGAAAGGCTGAGCTACCTCGGGAAGGGGATGATATCGGGGGAGGCTTTGACGGGAATGGCTGAGGTACATCAGGGAGGGGATGATATCGGGGGAGGCTTTGACAGGAAAGGCTGAGGTACCTCAGGGAGGGGATGACATCGGGGGAGGCTTTGATGGGAAAGGCTGAGGGACTTAAAGGAGAGGACAGAAGGGAGAGAGGTTTTGGTGGTAAAGGCTGAGGTACCTCAGGGAGGAGATGGCATCGCAGAGGCTGCAGTGGGAAATGCTGAGGTAGCTCTGGGACGGGATGGCACTAAGGTGTGGTTTCAAAGGGAAATGCTGAGGTACTTTGAGGAAAGGATGCTGGGCTAGGAACTATGAACACATCAGATCGGTTAAGAGAATGTTGATGACAGAAATTTCTACAGTAAAGTATTCCAGCAAAGACAGGGAGATGAGCAAAATTATATCAGGCCTCCTAGGATTCCTGCAGATTAGGGGTCAGGGATGATGAGGTTGTTAACTCGGTCCTAACTTTTTCTTTCTCTCCTTCTCTTGCAGCACCAGACTGAATGGAGAAGCAAGTGGATGGGAAGTTCCTGCGCCACGACACAGACCACATTTATTACTCTCACCCTCCGAGACCCGGAGAACCGAACCGTTCTCATCGTGCCTTGAAGCAACCTCTGCTCATGCGCTTCTCCCAGGGAGAAGGCAGAATGGGAGTGACTCGCCACGTTAAACAACAGGGTGTACACTCTGCAGCTTTCAAGCCCAGCTCTGCGTTAGCTCACCCCTGCAATTTTGCACCGCCCACGCAAATTTGAGTTGTCGCTGGTTGTTGCAGCGTTTGGCTTTGGTGAGGACAGCGTGTGTTTGTCAGCAGTTGGTGTAGGGTGGAATTTTGAGGAGAAAGTGATATTTCCGTGCCAGAACTGGTTGGTGTTTGCATGGTATTGTGGTAGTTGTTCCCGCAGGTGATCAGTGCTGGAGTGTTATTGCAGGATGAGGGGATTTTGAAGGCTTGCCTGTGAGATGCACTAGAGGCAGCAGTTGCAAACGAAAGGCTGAGGTGTGGAGAGTTTGTCGGTGGGTTTTGGACAGTTGTCAGTTGAAGAGTTGGTTGGTTGCAGGTGAGGTGTAGAGCAGAGGGTGAAGCTGACTTTGCCTGGGCGGCGCAACTGGATGGGTGTGCAGAGCTGAGGAGAGCGGGCTTCTGCGGGTGACCCTAAAGCTGGAGAACCAGCCAGCGGCAGCCCCAGACAGTCCCGCTGCCGAGCTTGGCCGTGTAGGGCCAGTGCCCTGGGGCACAGGGAGTGTGACCCTCCGCAAGCACCAAACAGCAGGTGAGGACTGTGGGGATTTGTACTGAGCTATGATATCTCTAAGGCATGTGCGAGGGGCCGGGGCCAAGGCAAGGTGGGCTCGTTGTGGGGTGTGGGGAGGTGTCAGCCCCCGGACTCAGCCCCTGTCTGATTGTAGTGCCCTTGGGCTGGTGTAGCTCAGTCCTCTGTGTGTTTCTCTTCAGGTGGAGCAGCGTGCAAAGGAAAAGCAAGGAAGGAGAGGAAGGTGGTGAACCTATGAGGAAGAGTGTAGCGAATCTGGCGTGGACTCACAGTAAGGTGCCATGAGAGACATTTATTACAAACTCAGGTTTGCATTTATACTCGCTATGATGCTTGCTCAAGCATTTGCTCTTTAGCTAAGTTAGACATTACATGAGCGATGTAACTGCCATATACGCATTTTTTTCTATAGTAAGCTGTCCCTCTGTCCCTGATGTATCAGTCCTGTATCCTGTATCTTAGTAGTCATAATTTTTCCCCAAGTAGATGAATATTTGCAAGCAGCTTTATCTCCAGTCGTTACCTGTTCATATAATTCTCATTCATCTTTGTGCCATGTCTCCAACTGAAATGTACCAGTTGTAGGAAAGTCTAGCACATGATTAGCAATCCATTGTAATAAACTCACCAATCAGACCCCTGATACATCCTGATTTTGCGTTTGTAGCGCATGTTGAAGGACATCCAGGGTTTGTCTTTGCTTAAGGGATAACTTCCCTCCCATGGTTCCCAATCGCTCACCTTTCGTTGGTGGTGGGCGCGCACTGTCCTGGTTCCCGGTCCTGTTTCCTGGTTCGATTGGGCTTCGCTACCAGAGCGGCTACTGCCTTTATAGGCACGCTGAAAGTCCCTGTTCCAGGGCGCCATTTGTAGCGAATGCGGTACGGACTCTCTTTTAAGGTGCAATGAGAGATGTTTATTACAAATTCAGGCTTGCGTTTATACTCGCTATGATGCTTGCTCAAGCATTTGTTGATTAGCTAAGTTAGTCATTACATAAGTGATGTGTTTTGTGTTCCCACCAATGTCACTGCCATAAACACCTTTTTTGTCTATCACAAGCTGTCCCTCTGTCCTTGATGCATCAATCCTGTATCAACTCCTCTGTCCTTGATGTATCACATAGCATACAGTCCTTTGTTCTTGTATTTTTCCACTAATGCTTGTTCTCATGCTGTTGACTCTTGCAGTTTCTCATGTGCCCGGTCTTCCGTGTACTGACACAGAAGAGCGATCACGAAAGAGGACTGGAGCGCACCTGTGAGTCAAGCAGAGTCAAGAAAGAAGATGACAGTGGTGGACCTGTGAGTCAGGAGGGGACAAAAGAGGAGAAAGGTGATGGAGCTACGAGTCAAGAGTGAGGAGGAAGATGGGCAGCCTGAGCCAGCGAGAAGGAGAATGTATCCTTAAGCACAGGGAACGATCTGTGATTAGTGCGTCCCCCTCCCACCCCTAGAAACCGTGCTCGGGGGTAAAGTGGTAAAATGGGAGCAGGGGCTGTTGGCTGTGTTTTGGGAGGTGGGGGTGGTGAGCAGGGGCTGGGCTCTTGGACTTGGGAGCAGTTAAGGGAGCAGGGTGGTCATCCCTTGGGAGGTGTCTGTCTGCCAGCAGGTAAAGGAGGGGGAAGAGGATCCTGCCGGGGTGAGGGCCTGGCCAACTCTCCACTCCCAGGGCTCTTGATGCTGGTGTGGTGTGTTGCTGTAAGTGCCAGGGGTGACTGGCAAAGAAAGTCTTTGTGGGGTGCATGCTGGGAAACTGTGCTGCTACGGAGGGGCTGGGTTGGTGGGAAGGCCTGTGCGGGGGGCCGGGGCCAAGGCAAGGTGGGCTTGTGGTGGGGTGTGGGGATGCGTCAGCGACCGGACTCGCCCCCTCGTGTGACTGTACGGGCCTGGGGTGGGTATATTTTTGTTTTCTGTGCATCTCTGTTCGGGTGGAGCAGCTCGCAAAGGCGAAAGCAAGAAAGAAGAGGAAGGTGGTGAACCTACGAGGAAGAGCGATCAAGAAAGAGGATTGGAGTGCATCTGCAAGTCAACAGGGATCAAGAAAGAAGATGACGGTGGTAGAGCTGCGAGTCAGGAGGGATCAAGAAAGAAGAGGAGGAAGGTGATGGAGCTGCGAGTCAGGAGTGAGGAGGAAGAAAATGTCCCCCTTGGGACAGGGACCTCCCTGTAATCAGGACTGCGCCCTCCCACCCCTGGAAACTGCTCAGGGGCCCAGACATCCATGGGAAGGTTGTGTCCGACAGCACGAGCCAGATCTTCAGCACTGGCTGCTGTTCAGCTGGGACCAGGGGCTGCTGGTGGGGTTTTGGGAGGCGGGGTGGGTGAGTAGAGGCTGGGCTTTTGGACTCATGAGTGGTTGAGAGAGAGGGCTGGACACCTCTTGGGAGGTGTCTTGTCTGTCTGCCATCAGCTAAAGGAGGGGGAAGAGGATCCTGCCGGGGTGAGGGCCTGGCCAGCTCTCCACTCCCAGGGCTCTTGATGCTGATGTGGTGTGTTGCTGTAAGTGCCAGGGGTGACTGGCAAAGAAAGTCTTTGTGGGGTGCATGCTGGGAAACTGTGCTGCTACGGAGGGGCTGGGTTGGTGGGAAGGCCTGTGCGGGGGGCCGGGGCCAAGGCAAGGTGGGCTTGCTGTGGGATGTGGGGATGCGTCAGCGACCGGACTCACCCCCTATGTGACTGTACGGGCTTGGGGTGGGTGTATTTCTGTCTTCAGGGCATTTCGGTTTGGGTGGAGCAGCTCACAAAGGCGAAAGCAAGAAAGGAAAGTAAGGTTGTGAACTTACGAGAAAGAGTGATCAAGAAAGAGGATTTGAGTTCATCCGGGAATCGAGGGATCAAGAAAGAAGAGGAGGACGGTGATGGACTTGCATATTGAAAATGAGAGGGAAGATGGGCAACCTGAAGCATGGAGCAAGGGAATGTCTCCTAGAACAAAGGGACCTTTCTGTAATCAGAGATCCCCCCTCCTACCCTACAAACTGAACAAAGAGGACTGCGAAAGGGAGCGCTCTGACAGGACAAGAGGTATCAGTAAATCTGGCAAGAGGACAGGGGGGGAAGCGCTCTGGCGGATCAACAAGTCTCAATATATGTGGCAAGAGGATGATGGGGGAGAGTTCACCAGTGGTTCAAAAGTCACCCAGAAAAAGGGGAAGAGGATGTCAAGGGGGGAGCGCTCTGGTCGATCACAAGACTCTCCTAAAAAACACAACAGGATGGTGGTGGGGGGGAATGTCCTATATGGGACAAGGGGTCCCGAGAAATCCAGCAAGAGGATGGTGGGGGGGAGCACTCTAGCAGACCAAGAATGTACTAAGGAAAGGCAAAAGGACGGCAGGAGGAGAGACCCAGTGGGTCAAGAGGTACCGAGAAATCCAGCAAGAGGACGACAGGGAGGAGCTCTTTAGCAGGCCAAAATCCCACTGAGGAAAGGCAAGAGGACAGCGGGGGAGAGCGCTCCAGTTCTTCAAGTGACTTCCCAGGCAGAAGGCAGGAGCATGGCGGGGCAGGACTGCGGCAGGTCAAGAATTCTCAGTCTGGCAATAGGATGGCGGGGAGGAGCGTTCCAGCGGGAGAAGAGCGCCCTGACTAGAGGCAAGACGAGGGTGAGGGAGAGCACTCGGACGTGTCAAGAAGACTCCCCCAAAAAGTGCAAGAGGAAGGCCGGTGGGGAGAGCAATCCAGCAGATCAGGAAGTCTCAATAAATGTGGTAAGAAGGTGGCAGGTGGGAGCTCCCCAGTGGTTCAAGAGGTCCCAAGATATCCAGCAAGAGAACTGTGAGGGAGAGCGCTCCAACAGGTCAAGCGGTGTCAAGAAATCCAGCAAGACAATGGTGGAAAACGCTCCGGTGAGTCACAAGATTCCCCCCAAAAAAGGCAAGAGAATGGTGCAGGGGAGCACTCTGGTGGATCAAGAAGCACCCAGGAAAAGGGGAAGAAGATGGTTGGGGGGAGCACTCTGGTTGGTCACAAGACTCCCCCAGAAAACACAAGAGGGTGGCAGGGGGAACGCCCTAATGGGTCAAGAGGACCCAAGAAATCCAACAAGAGGACGGCGAGGGGGAGCGCTCTGGCAGATCAGGACGTCTCAATAAATGCGGTAAAAGGATGGTGGGTGGGAGCCCCTCAGTGGTTCACAAGGTTCCAGGAAATCCAGCAAGAGGACGGCGTGGGGGAGCGCTGTGGCAGATGAAGAACCCTCAGTACATCTGGCAAGAGGACGGTGAGGGGGTGCTCTGATGGGTCAAGGTTGCTCTGAAAAAAGCCCAAGAGGGTGGTAAGGAGAAGCTCACCGGTGATTCACGAATCACCCAGAAAAAAGGGAAGAGGACAGTGCGGGGGAGCTCTTCAGTTGTTGAAGAGAATCCCCAGAAAAAGGCAGGAGGATGATGAGGGGGAACACTCTGGCGGGTCAAGAAGTCTCAATAAGTCCGGCAAGAAGACGGTGGGGAGGAGAGCTCGTGTGGGTCAAGAGGTCCCAAGAAACCCAGCAAGAGGACAGCAGGGGCGAGCGCTCCGGCAGATCAGGAAATCTCGATAAATGCAGTTAGAGGATGGTGGGTGTGAGCCCCTCAGTTGTTTAAGACGTCCCAAGAAATCCAGCAAGAGAACTGCGAGGGGGAGCGCTCCGGCAGGTCAAGCGATGTCAAGAAATCCAGCAAGACAATGGTGGAGAACTCTCCGGCGAGTCACAAGACTCTCCCAAAAAAGGCAAAAGAATGGTGCAGGGGAGCACTCTGGTGGATCAAGAAGCACCCAGGAAAAGGGGAAGAGGATGGTGGGGGGAAACGGCCTGGTTGGTCACAAGACTCCCCCAAAAACCACAAGAGGGTGGCAGGGGGAACGCCCTAATGGGTCAAGAAGTCCCAAGAAATCCAGCAAGAGGACGACAGGGAGGAGCTCTTTAGCAGGCCAAAATCCCACTGAGGAAAGGCAAGAGGACAGCGGGGGAGAGCGCTCCAGTTCTTCAAGTGACTTCCCAGGCAGAAGGCAGGAGCATGGCGGGGCAGGACTGCGGCAGGTCAAGAATTCTCAGTCTGGCAATAGGATGGCGGGGAGGAGCGTTCCAGCGGGAGAAGAGCGCCCTGACTAGAGGCAAGACAAGGGTGAGGGAGAGCGCTCGGATGTGTGAAGAAGACTCCCCCAAAAAAGTGCAAGAGGAAGGCCAGGGGGAGAGCAATCCAGCAGATCAGGAAGTCTCAATAAATGCGGTAAGAGGATGGCGGGTGGGAGCCCCCCCAGTGGTCCAAGAGATCCCAAGAAATCCAGCAAGAGGACGGCAAGGGGGAGCGCTCCAGCAGATCAGGAAATCTCGATAAATGCGGTTAGAGGATGGTGGGTGGGAGCCCCACAGTTGTTTAAGGCATCCCAAGAAATCCAGCAAAAGGACGGCGAGGGGGAACGCTCTGGCAGATCAGGACGTCTCAATAAATGCGGTAAGAGGATGGCGGGTGGGAGCCCCCCAGTGGTTCAAAATGTCCCAAGATATCCAGGAAGAGAACTGTGAGGGCGAGCGCTCCGGCAGGTCAAGCGATGTCAACAAATCCAGCAAGACAATGGTGGAGAACGCTCCGGTGAGTCACAAGACTCCACCAAAAAAGGCAAGAGAATGGTTAGAGGATGGTAACAGGCAGCTTTGAGAGCACTCTGGTGGATCAAGAAGCACCCAGGAAAAGGGGAAGAGGATGGTGGGGGGAAACGGCCTGGTTGATCACAAGACTCCCCCAAAAACCACAAGAGGGTGGCAGGGGGAACGCCCTAAGGGGTCAAGAGGTTCCAAGAAATCCAGCAGGAGGACGGCGAGGGGGAGCGCTCCAGCAGGCTGAGATTGTACTAAAGAAAGGCAAAAGGACAGCAGGAGGAGAAACCCAGTGGGTCAAGAGGTCCCAAGAAATCCAGTAAGAGGACAACAGGGAGGAGTGCTCTGGCAGGCCAAAATCTCAGTGAAGAAAGGCAAGAGGACAGCAGGGGGGAGTGCTCCAGTTCTTCAAGTGACTTCCCAGGTAGAAGGCAGAAGGACGGTGGGGTAGCGCTGGGACAGGTTGAGAATTCTCAATCTGGCAATAGGACAGCAGGGAGGAGCATCCAGCGGGACAGGAGCGCCCTGAAAATAGGCAAGACAAGGGTGAGTGAGAGCACTCCGAGATGTCAAGAAGTGTCAAAAAATCTGGTAAAGGATGGCAGGGGGGAGTGCTGTGGATATTCAAGAGACTCCCCAGTAAAAGGCAAGAGGACGGCGCGGGGAAGTGCTCCAGCACGTCAAGATCGCACTGAAGAAAGGCAAGGTCACAGTGGGGGGGAGCATTCCCGTTGTTCCAATGGTTCAAAAGGTCCCAAGAAATCCAACAAGAGAACTGCGAGGGGGAGCGCTCTGGCAAGTCAAGCGGTGTCAATAACCCCAGCAAGGCAACGGCGGAGAGCGCTCTGGTGAGTCACGAGACTCCCCTACAAAGGACGAGAGGATGGTGGAGGGGAGCCCACCAGTGGTTCAAGCAGCACCCAGGAAAAGGGGAGGAGGCTGACGAGGGGCAGGCCTCTGGCGGGCCAAGATCGCTGAGGGAAGGTGCGGGGGAGCTTGCTGGTGGCTCAAGAGACCTCTAGAAAAAGGTAAGAGGGCGGCGGGGGGTGGGAGGGCGCCTCAGCTGGTGAAGAGGAACCCCGAAAACAAGGCAAGAGAATGTTGGTGGGGGGAGCGCTCTGGCGGTTCCAGAGGCTCCCCGAGATCCGCTCAGACGGCAGCGGGTAACGCGGCAGCTCAGCGTCAATCAAAGAAGAACAGGAAGGCGGTTGACCTGCAATTCCAGAGCGAGGAGGAAGACTGGCAACCCGAACGAGGAGCAGCAGAACTTGGCATGGCCTCTGAAATCCTCCTTTAATCTGGGCTCAGGTAAGCTGGAAGCAGGGGACATAGGCTGGGGTTTGGGAGGTGGGCAGGTGAGAAATGATCCGCATTTTTGATCTCCTGAGTGACTGAAGCGCCTGGGAGTTCATTTGGAGTCGTTGCCTTACTTGATTTTACACTGACTTTTGCATTATATTTTAATGACGTAGAATTTTCCGTTTTGACATCGAAACCTAAACTTCTTTGGAAATTCATCCTCTGTCCCTTCAGTCTCAGCTCGTGGCACTTCCACTGTCTCGTGGCCCGCGTTTCAATGTGCATTAGATCGCTTCCTGGGCCTTGGATTTTAAGTAATGGTCCGTCACAAGTTTGTTTTTCTTGTCCTTAACAGGCAGCTTTGAGAGCTCTCTAAGGAAAAGTGATATCTTTTTACCTTGTTACTGCTCTTTCCATGTTACGAGCAGCCACCCTCTTTATGATCAGTCTCATGCTTTTCTTCCTTTCTTGCCCAGGTTCAGAATACCAGGAATTCCAAGCTTCAAGTTTCCTGTGGAACATTGCGGGAGACCTTGATAACGTGGCAATGAGGGAGGTGATGAAGAGAAACAATACCTGTTCCTTTCCCATTTCAAGACGTTATTTTTTACCTTCCTGGTAGCTGTGAGATGATTTGCAATCTTGCGCTAGCATCTGCCTGAAAGAGAACACGGACCCTTTGGGTGCCTCCTCAAGAAATACTTGCTCTATGGTTCTGGCGATGTCCAGGCTTCAAGGGTGGGGCATAGGGGAGTGTAAATCTTAGGGGGCCTCCCGGGATGTCTGCAGGTTTGGGTGACCCGTGGCTGGGACGGGGACGCCGAGGTTGTCAATCTTGCCCTGAATCTCTCGCTCCCTCTCTTGCAGCACCCGAGACCGAATGGAGGAGCAAGTGTACGGGAAGTTCCTGCGCCACGCCACAGATCACATTTATCGCTCTCGCCCTGAGAGACCCGGAGAACCAAACCGTTCCCATCGTGCCTTGAAGCAGCCTCTGCTCACGCGCTTCTCCCAGGGAGAAGGCAGAATGGCAGTAGCTCGCCACGTTATACCACAGGGTGCACACTCTGCAGCTTTCAAGCCCAGCTCTGCGTTAGCTCACCCCTGCAATTTTGCACCGCCCACGCAAATTTGAGTTGTCGCTGGTTGTTGCAGCGTTTGGCTTTGGTGAGGACAGCGTGTGTTTGTCAGCAGTTGGTGTAGGGTGGAATCTTGAGGAGAAAGTGATATTTCCGTGCCAGAACTGGTTGGTGTTTGCATGGTATTGTGGTAGTTGTTCCCGCAGGTGATCAGTGCTGGAGTGTTATTGCAGGATGAGGGGATTTTGAAGGCTTGTCTGTGAGATGCACTAGAGGCAGCAGTTGCAAACGAAAGGCTGAGGTGTGGAGAGTTTGTCGGTGGGTTTTGGACAGTTGTCAGTTGAAGAGTTGGTTGTTTGCAGGTGAGGTGTAGAGCAGAGGGTGAAGCTGACTTTGCCTGGGCGGCGCAACTGGATGGGTGTGCAGAGCTGAGGAGAGCGGGCTTCTGCGGGTGACCCTAAAGCTGGAGAACCAGCCAGCGGCAGCTCCAGACAGTCCCGCTGCCGAGCTTGGCCGTGTAGGGCCAGTGCCCTGGGGCACAGGGAGTGTGACCCTCCGCAAGCACCAAACAGCAGGTGAGGACTGTGGGGATTTGTACTGAGCTATGATATCTCTAAGGCATGTGCGAGGGGCCGGGGCCAAGGCAAGGTGGGCTCGTTGTGGGGTGTGGGGAGGTGTCAGCCCCCGGACTCAGCCCCTGTCTGATTGTAGTGCCCTTGGGCTGGTGTAGCTCAGTCCTCTGTGTGTTTCTCTTCAGGTGGAGCAGCGTGCAAAGGAAAAGCAAGGAAGGAGAGGAAGGTGGTGAACCTATGAGGAACAGTGTAGCGAATCTGGCGTGGACTCACGGTAAGGTGCCATGAGAGACATTTATTACAAACTCAGGTTTGCATTTATACTCGCTATGATGCTTGCTCAAGCATTTGCTCTTTAGCTAAGTTAGACATTACATGAGCGATGTAACTGCCATATACGCATTTTTTTCTATAGTAAGCTGTCCCTCTGTCCCTGATGTATCAGTCCTGTATCCTGTATCTTAGTAGTCATAATTTTTCCCCAAGTAGATGAATATTTGCAAGCAGCTTTATCTCCAGTCGTTACCTGTTCATATAATTCTCATTCATCTTTGTGCCATGTCTCCAACTGAAATGTACCAGTTGTAGGAAAGTCTAGCACATGATTAGCAATCCATTGTAATAAACTCACCAATCAGACCCCTGATACATCCTGATTTTGCGTTTGTAGCGCATGTTGAAGGACATCCAGGGTTTGTCTTTGCTTAAGGGATAACTTCCCTCCCATGGTTCCCAATCGCTCACCTTTCGTTGGTGGTGGGCGCGCACTGTCCTGGTTCCCGGTCCTGTTTCCTGGTTCGATTGGGCTTCGCTACCAGAGCGGCTACTGCCTTTATAGGCACGCTGAAAGTCCCTGTTCCAGGACGCCATGTGTAGCGAATGCGGTACGGACTCTCTTTTAAGGTGCAATGAGAGATGTTTATTACAAATTCAGGCTTGCGTTTATACTCGCTATGATGCTTGCTCAAGCATTTGTTGATTAGCTAAGTTAGTCATTACATAAGTGATGTGTTTTGTGTTCCCACCAAAGTCACTGCCATAAACACCTTTTTTGTCTATCACAAGCTGTCCCTCTGTCCTTGATGCATCAATCCTGTATCAACTCCTCTGTCCTTGATGTATCACATAGCATACAGTCTTTTGTTCTTGTATTTTTCCACTAATGCTTGTTCTCATGCTGTTGACTCTTGCAGTTTCTCATGTGCCCGGTCTTCCGTGTACTGACACAGAAGAGCGATCACGAAAGAGGATTGGAGCGCACCTGTGAGTCAAGCAGAGTCAAGAAAGAAGATGACAGTGGTGGACCTGTGAGTCAGGAGGGGACAAAAGAGGAGAAAGGTGATGGAGCTACGAGTCAAGAGTGAGGAGGAAGATGGGCAGCCTGAGCCAGCGAGAAGGAGAATGTATCCTTAAGCACAGGGAACGATCTGTGATAAGTGCGTCCCCCTCCCACCCCTAGAAACCGTGCTCGGGGGTAAAGTGGTAAAATGGGAGCAGGGGCTGTTGGCTGTGTTTTGGGAGGTGGGGGTGGTGAGCAGGGGCTGGGCTCTTGGACTTGGGAGCAGTTAAGGGAGCAGGGTGGTCATCCCTTGGGAGGTGTCTGTCTGCCAGCAGGTAAAGGAGGGGGAAGAGGATCCTGCCGGGGTGAGGGCCTGGCCAGCTCTCCACTCCCAGGGCTCTTGATGCTGGTGTGGTGTGTTGCTGTAAGTGCCAGGGGTGACTGGCAAAGAAAGTCTTTGTGGGGTGCATGCTGGGAAACTGTGCTGCTACGGAGGGGCTGGGTTGGTGGGAAGGCCTGTGCGGGGGGCCGGGGCCAAGGCAAGGTGGCCTTGTGGTGGGGTGTGGGGATGCGTCAGCGACCGGACTCGCCCCCTCGTGTGACTGTACGGGCCTGGGGTGGGTATATTTTTGTTTTCTGTGCATCTCTGTTCGGGTGGAGCAGCTCGCAAAGGCGAAAGCAAGAAGGAAGTGGAAGGTGGTGAACCTACGAGGAAGAGCGATCAAGAAAGAGGATTGGAGTGCATCTGCAAGTCAACAGGGATCAAGAAAGAAGATGGCGGTGGTAGACCTGCGAGTCAGGAGGGATCAAGAAAGAAGAGGAGGAAGGTGATGGAGCTGCGAGTCAGGAGTGAGGAGGAAGAAAATGTCCCCCTTGGGAAAGGGACCTCCCTGTGATCAGGACTGCGCCCTCCCACCCCTGGAAACTGCTCAGGGGCCCAGACATCCATGGGAAGGTTGTGTCCGACAACACGAGCCAGGTCTTCAGCACTGGCTGCTGTTCAGCTGGGACCAGGGGCTGCTGGTGGGGTTTTGGGAGGCGGAGTGGGTGAGTAGAGGCTGGGCTTTTGTACTCATGAGTGGTTGAGAGAGAGGGCTGGACACCTCTTGGGAGGTGTCTTGTCTGTCTGCCATCAGCTAAAGGAGGGGGAAGAGGATCCTGCCGGGGTGAGGGCCTGGCCAGCTCTCCACTCCCAGGGCTCTTGATGCTGATGTGGTGTGTTGCTGTAAGTGCCAGGGGTGACTGGCAAAGAAAGTCTTTGTGGGGTGCATGCTGGGAAACTGTGCTGTTACGGAGGGGCTGGGTTGGTGGGAAGGCCTGTGCGGGGGGCCGGGGCCAAGGCAAGGTGGGCTTGCTGTGGGATGTGGGGATGCGTCAGCGACCGGACTCACCCCCTATGTGACTGTACGGGCTTGGGGTGGGTGTATTTATTTCTGTCTTCAGGGCATTTCGGTTTGGGTGGAGCAGCTCACAAAGGCGAAAGCAAGAAAGGAAAGTAAGGTTGTGAACTTACGAGAAAGAGTGATCAAGAAAGAGGATTTGAGTTCATCCGGGAGTCGAGGGATCAAGAAAGAAGAGGAGGAAGGTGATGGACGTGCATATTGAAAATGAGAGGGAAGATGGGCAACCTGAAGCATGGAGCAAGGGAATGTCTCCTAGAACAAAGGGACCTTTCTGTAATCAGAGATCCCCCCTCCTACCCTACAAACTGAACAAAGAGGACTGCGAGAGGGAGCGCTCTGACAGGACAAGAGGTATCAGTAAATCTGGCAAGAGGACAGTGGGGGAAGCGCTCTGGCGGATCAACAAGTCTCAATATATGTGGCAAGAGGATGATGGGGGAGAGTTCACCAGTGGTTCAAAAGTCACCCAGAAAAAGGGGAAGAGGATGTCAAGGGGGGAGCGCTCTGGTCGATCACAAGACTCTCCTAAAAAACACAACAGGATGGTGGTGGGGGGGCATGTCCTATATGGGACAAGGGGTCCCGAGAAATCCAGCAAGAGGATGGTGGGGGGGAGCACTCCAGCAGACCAAGAATGTACTAAGGAAAGGCAAAAGGACGGCAGGAGGAGAGACCCAGTGGGTCAAGAGGTACCGAGAAATCCAGCAAGAGGACGACAGGGAGGAGCTCTTTAGCAGGCCAAAATCCCACTGAGGAAAGGCAAGAGGACAGCGGGGGAGAGCGCTCCAGTTCTTCAAGTGACTTCCCAGGCAGAAGGCAGGAGCATGGCGGGGCAGGACTGCGGCAGGTCAAGAATTCTCAGTCTGGCAATAGGATGGCGGGGAGGAGCGTTCCAGCGGGAGAAGAGCGCCCTGACTAGAGGCAAGACGAGGGTGAGGGAGAGCACTCGGACGTGTCAAGAAGACTCCCCCAAAAAGTGCAAGAGGAAGGCCGGTGGGGAGAGCAATCCAGCAGATCAGGAAGTCTCAATAAATGCGGTAAGAAGGTGGCAGGTGGGAGCTCCCCAGTGGTTCAAGAGGTCCCAAGAAATCCAGCAAGAGAACTGTGAGGGAGAGCGCTCCAACAGGTCAAGCGGTGTCAAGAAATCCAGCAAGACAATGGTGGAAAACGCTCTGGTGAGTCACAAGATTCCCCCAAAAAAAGGCAAGAGAATGGTTAGAGGATGGTAACAGGCAGCTTTGAGAGCACTCTGGTGGATCAAGAAGCACCCAGGAAAAGGGGAAGAAGATGGTGGGGGGGAGCACTCTGGTTGGTCACAAGACTCCCCCAGAAAACACAAGAGGGTGGCAGGGGGAACGCCCTAATGGGTCAAGAGGTTCCAAGAAATCCAGCAGGAGGACGGCGAGGGGGAGCGCTCCAGCAGGCTGAGATTGTACTAAAGAAAGGCAAAAGGACAGCGGGAGGAGAAACCCAGTGGGTCAAGAGGTCCCAAGAAATCCAGTGAGAGGACAACAGGGAGGAGTGCTCTGGCAGGCCAAAATCTCAGTGAAGAAAGGCAAGAGGACAGCAGGGGGGAGTGCTCCAGTTCTTCAAGTGACTTCCCAGGTAGAAGGCAGAAGGACGGTGGGGTAGCGCTGGGACAGGTCGAGAATTCTCAATCTGGCAATAGGACAGCAGGGAGGAGCATCCAGCGGGACAGGAGCGCCCTGAAAATCGGCAAGACAAGGGTGAGTGAGAGCACTCCGAGATGTCAAGAAGTGTCAAAAAATCTGGTAAAGGATGGCAGGGGGGAGTGCTGTGGATATTCAAGAGACTCCCCAGTAAAAGGCAAGAGGACGGCGCGGGGAAGTGCTCCAGCACGTCAAGATCGCACTGAAGAAAGGCAAGGTCACAGTGGGGGGGAGCATTCCCGTTGTTCCAATGGTTCAAAAGGTCCCAAGAAATCCAACAAGAGAACTGCGAGGGGGAGCGCTCTGGCAAGTCAAGCGGTGTCAATAACCCCAGCAAGGCAACGGCGGAGAGCGCTCTGGTGAGTCACGAGACTCCCCTACAAAGGACGAGAGGATGGTGGAGGGGAGCCCACCAGTGGTTCAAGCAGCACCCAGGAAAAGGGGAGGAGGCTGACGAGGGGCAGGCCTCTGGCGGGCCAAGATCGCTGAGGGAAGGTGCGGGGGAGCTTGCTGGTGGCTCAAGAGACCTCTAGAAAAAGGTAAGAGGGCGGCGGGGGGTGGGAGGGCGCCTCAGCTGGTGAAGAGGAACCCCGAAAACAAGGCAAGAGAATGTTGGTGGGGGGAGCGCTCTGGCGGTTCCAGAGGCTCCCCGAGATCCGCTCAGACGGCAGCGGGTAACGCGGCAGCTCAGCGTCAATCAAAGAAGAACAGGAAGGCGGTTGACCTGCAATTCCAGAGCGAGGAGGAAGACTGGCAACCCGAACGAGGAGCAGCAGAACTTGGCATGGCCTCTGAAATCCTCCTTTAATCTGGGCTCAGGTAAGCTGGAAGCAGGGGACATAGGCTGGGGTTTGGGAGGTGGGCAGGTGAGAAATGATCCGCATTTTTGATCTCCTGAGTGACTGAAGCGCCTGGGAGTTCATTTGGAGTCGTTGCCTTACTTGATTTTACACTGACTTTTGCATTATATTTTAATGACGTAGAATTTTCCGTTTTGACATCGAAACCTAAACTTCTTTGCAAATTCATCCTCTGTCCCTTCAGTCTCAGCTCGTGGCACTTCCACTGTCTCGTGGCCCGCGTTTCAATGTGCATTAGATCGCTTCCTGGGCCTTGGATTTTAAGTAATGGTCCGTCACAAGTTTGTTTTTCTTGTCCTTAACAGGCAGCTTTGAGAGCTCTCTAAGGAAAAGTGATATCTTTTTACCTTGTTACTGCTCTTTCCATGTTACGAGCAGCCAGCCTCTTTATGATCAGTCTCATGCTTTTCTTCCTTTCTTGCCCAGGTTCAGAATACCAGGAATTCCAAGCTTCAAGTTTCCTGTGGAACATTGCGGGAGACCTTGATAACGTGGCAATGAGGGAGGTGATGAAGAGAAACAATACCTGTTCCTTTCCCATTTCAAGACGTTATTTTTTACCTTCCTGGTAGCTGTGAGATGATTTGCAATCTTGCGCTAGCATCTGCCTGAAAGAGAACACGGAGCCTTTGGGTGCCTCCTCAAGAAATACTTGCTCTATGGTTCTGGCGATGTCCAGGCTTCAAGGGTGGGGCATAGGGGAGTGTAAATCTTAGGGGGCCTCCCGGGATGTCTGCAGGTTTGGGTGACCCGTGGCTGGGACGGGGACGCCGAGGTTGTCAATCTTGCCCTGAATCTCTCGCTCCCTCTCTTGCAGCACCCGAGACCGAATGGAGGAGCAAGTGTACGGGAAGTTCCTGCGCCACGCCACAGATCACATTTATCGCTCTCGCCCTGAGAGACCCGGAGAACCAAACCGTTCCCATCGTGCCTTGAAGCAGCCTCTGCTCACGCGCTTCTCCCAGGGAGAAGGCAGAATGGCAGTAGCTCGCCACGTTATACCACAGGGTGCACACTCTGCAGCTTTCAAGCCCAGCTCTGCGTTAGCTCACCCCTGCAATTTTGCACCGCCCACACAAATTTGAGTTGTCGCTGGTTGTTGCAGCGTTTGGCTTTGGTGAGGACAGCGTGTGTTTGTCAGCAGTTGGTGTAGGGTGGAATCTTGAGGAGAAAGTGATATTTCCGTGCCAGAACTGGTTGGTGTTTGCATGGTATTGTGGTAGTTGTTCCCGCAGGTGATCAGTGCTGGAGTGTTATTGCAGGATGAGGGGATTTTGAAGGCTTGTCTGTGAGATGCACTAGAGGCAGCAGTTGCAAACGAAAGGCTGAGGTGTGGAGAGTTTGTCGGTGGGTTTTGGACAGTTGTCAGTTGAAGAGTTGGTTGGTTGCAGGTGAGGTGTAGAGCAGAGGGTGAAGCTGACTTTGCCTGGGCGGCGCAACTGGATGGGTGTGCAGAGCTGAGGAGAGCGGGCTTCTGCGGGTGACCCTAAAGCTGGAGAACCAGCCAGCGGCAGCTCCAGACAGTCCCGCTGCCGAGCTTGGCCGTGTAGGGCCAGTGCCCTGGGGCACAGGGAGTGTGACCCTCCGCAAGCACCAAACAGCAGGTGAGGACTGTGGGGATTTGTACTGAGCTATGATATCTCTAAGGCATGTGCGAGGGGCCGGGGCCAAGGCAAGGTGGGCTCGTTGTGGGGTGTGGGGAGGTGTCAGCCCCCGGACTCAGCCCCTGTCTGATTGTAGTGCCCTTGGGCTGGTGTAGCTCAGTCCTCTGTGTGTTTCTCTTCAGGTGGAGCAGCGTGCAAAGGAAAAGCAAGGAAGGAGAGGAAGGTGGTGAACCTATGAGGAAGAGTGTAGCGAATCTGGCGTGGACTCACGGTAAGGTGCCATGAGAGACATTTATTACAAACTCAGGTTTGCATTTATACTCGCTATGATGCTTGCTCAAGCATTTGCTCTTTAGCTAAGTTAGACATGACATGAGCGATGTAACTGCCATATACGCATTTTTTTCTATAGTAAGCTGTCCCTCTGTCCCTGATGTATCAGTCCTGTATCCTGTATCTTAGTAGTCATAATTTTTCCCCAAGTAGATGAATATTTGCAAGCAGCTTTATCTCCAGTCGTTACCTGTTCATATAATTCTCATTCATCTTTGTGCCATGTCTCCAACTGAAATGTACCAGTTGTAGGAAAGTCTAGCACATGATTAGCAATCCATTGTAATAAACTCACCAATCAGACCCCTGATACATCCTGATTTTGCGTTTGTAGCGCATGTTGAAGGACATCCAGGGTTTGTCTTTGCTTAAGGGATAACTTCCCTCCCATGGTTCCCAATCGCTCACCTTTCGTTGGTGGTGGGCGCGCACTGTCCTGGTTCCCGGTCCTGTTTCCTGGTTCGATTGGGCTTCGCTACCAGAGCGGCTACTGCCTTTATAGGCACGCTGAAAGTCCCTGTTCCAGGACGCCATGTGTAGCGAATGCGGTACGGACTCTCTTTTAAGGTGCAATGAGAGATGTTTATTACAAATTCAGGCTTGCGTTTATACTCGCTATGATGCTTGCTCAAGCATTTGTTGATTAGCTAAGTTAGTCATTACATAAGTGATGTGTTTTGTGTTCCCACCAAAGTCACTGCCATAAACACCTTTTTTGTCTATCACAAGCTGTCCCTCTGTCCTTGATGCATCAATCCTGTATCAACTCCTCTGTCCTTGATGTATCACATAGCATACAGTCCTTTGTTCTTGTATTTTTCCACTAATGCTTGTTCTCATGCTGTTGACTCTTGCAGTTTCTCATGTGCCCGGTCTTCCGTGTACTGACACAGAAGAGCGATCACGAAAGAGGATTGGAGCGCACCTGTGAGTCAAGCAGAGTCAAGAAAGAAGATGACAGTGGTGGACCTGTGATTCAGGAGGGGACAAAAGAGGAGAAAGGTGATGGAGCTACGAGTCAAGAGTGAGGAGGAAGATGGGCAGCCTGAGCCAGCGAGAAGGAGAATGTATCCTTAAGCACAGGGAACGATCTGTGATTAGTGCGTCCCCCTCCCACCCCTAGAAACCGTGCTCGGGGGTAAAGTGGTAAAATGGGAGCAGGGGCTGTTGGCTGTGTTTTGGGAGGTGGGGGTGGTGAGCAGGGGCTGGGCTCTTGGACTTGGGAGCAGTTAAGGGAGCAGGGTGGTCATCCCTTGGGAGGTGTCTGTCTGCCAGCAGGTAAAGGAGGGGGAAGAGGATCCTGCCGGGGTGAGGGCCTGGCCAGCTCTCCACTCCCAGGGCTCTTGATGCTGGTGTGGTGTGTTGCTGTAAGTGCCAGGGGTGACTGGCAAAGAAAGTCTTTGTGGGGTGCATGCTGGGAAACTGTGCTGCTACGGAGGGGCTGGGTTGGTGGGAAGGCCTGTGCGGGGGGCCGGGGCCAAGGCAAGGTGGGCTTGCTGTGGGATGTGGGGATGCGTCAGCGACCGGACTCACCCCCTATGTGACTGTACGGGCTTGGGGTGGGTGTATTTCTGTCTTCAGGGCATTTCGGTTTGGGTGGAGCAGCTCACAAAGGCGAAAGCAAGAAAGGAAAGTAAGGTTGTGAACTTACGAGAAAGAGTGATCAAGAAAGAGGATTTGAGTTCATCCGGGAGTCGAGGGATCAAGAAAGAAGAGGAGGAAGGTGATGGACGTGCACATTGAAAATGAGAGGGAAGATGGGCAACCTGAAGCATGGAGCAAGGGAATGTCTCCTAGAACAAAGGGACCTTTCTGTAATCAGAGATCCCCCCTCCTACCCTACAAACTGAACAAAGAGGACTGCGAGAGGGAGCGCTCTGACAGGACAAGAGGTATCAGTAAATCTGGCAAGAGGACAGTGGGGGAAGCGCTCTGGCGGATCAACAAGTCTCAATATATGTGGCAAGAGGATGATGGGGGAGAGTTCACCAGTGGTTCAAAAGTCACCCAGAAAAAGGGGAAGAGGATGTCAAGGGGGGAGCGCTCTGGTCGATCACAAGACTCTCCTAAAAAACACAACAGGATGGTGGTGGGGGGGCATGTCCTATATGGGACAAGGGGTCCCGAGAAATCCAGCAAGAGGATGGTGGGGGGGAGCACTCCAGCAGACCAAGAATGTACTAAGGAAAGGCAAAAGGACGGCAGGAGGAGAGACCCAGTGGGTCAAGAGGTACCGAGAAATCCAGCAAGAGGACGACAGGGAGGAGCTCTTTAGCAGGCCAAAATCCCACTGAGGAAAGGCAAGAGGACAGCGGGGGAGAGCGCTCCAGTTCTTCAAGTGACTTCCCAGGCAGAAGGCAGGAGCATGGCGGGGCAGGACTGCGGCAGGTCAAGAATTCTCAGTCTGGCAATAGGATGGCGGGGAGGAGCGTTCCAGCGGGAGAAGAGCGCCCTGACTAGAGGCAAGACAAGGGTGAGGGAGAGCACTCGGACGTGTCAAGAAGACTCCCCCAAAAAGTGCAAGAGGAAGGCCGGTGGGGAGAGCAATCCAGCAGATCAGGAAGTCTCAATAAATGCGGTAAGAAGGTGGCAGGTGGGAGCTCCCCAGTGGTTCAAGAGGTCCCAAGATATCCAGCAAGAGAACTGTGAGGGAGAGCGCTCCAACAGGTCAAGCGGTGTCAAGAAATCCAGCAAGACAATGGTGGAAAACGCTCCGGTGAGTCACAAGATTCCCCCAAAAAAAGGCAAGAGAATGGTTAGAGGATGGTAACAGGCAGCTTTGAGAGCACTCTGGTGGATCAAGAAGCACCCAGGAAAAGGGGAAGAAGATGGTGGGGGGGAGCACTCTGGTTGGTCACAAGACTCCCCCAGAAAACACAAGAGGGTGGCAGGGGGAACGCCCTAATGGGTCAAGAGGTTCCAAGAAATCCAGCAGGAGGACGGCGAGGGGGAGCGCTCCAGCAGGCTGAGATTGTACTAAAGAAAGGCAAAAGGACAGCGGGAGGAGAAACCCAGTGGGTCAAGAGGTCCCAAGAAATCCAGTGAGAGGACAACAGGGAGGAGTGCTCTGGCAGGCCAAAATCTCAGTGAAGAAAGGCAAGAGGACAGCAGGGGGGAGTGCTCCAGTTCTTCAAGTGACTTCCCAGGTAGAAGGCAGAAGGACGGTGGGGTAGCGCTGGGACAGGTCGAGAATTCTCAATCTGGCAATAGGACAGCAGGGAGGAGCATCCAGCGGGACAGGAGCGCCCTGAAAATAGGCAAGACAAGGGTGAGTGAGAGCACTCCGAGATGTCAAGAAGTGTCAAAAAATCTGGTAAAGGATGGCAGGGGGGAGTGCTGTGGATATTCAAGAGACTCCCCAGTAAAAGGCAAGAGGACGGCGCGGGGAAGTGCTCCAGCACGTCAAGATCGCACTGAAGAAAGGCAAGGTCACAGTGGGGGGGAGCATTCCCGTTGTTCCAATGGTTCAAAAGGTCCCAAGAAATCCAACAAGAGAACTGCGAGGGGGAGCGCTCTGGCAAGTCAAGCGGTGTCAATAACCCCAGCAAGGCAACGGCGGAGAGCGCTCTGGTGAGTCACGAGACTCCCCTACAAAGGACGAGAGGATGGTGGAGGGGAGCCCACCAGTGGTTCAAGCAGCACCCAGGAAAAGGGGAGGAGGCTGACGAGGGGCAGGCCTCTGGCGGGCCAAGATCGCTGAGGGAAGGTGCGGGGGAGCTTGCTGGTGGCTCAAGAGACCTCTAGAAAAAGGTAAGAGGGCGGCGGGGGGTGGGAGGGCGCCTCAGCTGGTGAAGAGGAACCCCGAAAACAAGGCAAGAGAATGTTGGTGGGGGGAGCGCTCTGGCGGTTCCAGAGGCTCCCCGAGATCCGCTCAGACGGTAGCGGGTAACGCGGCAGCTCAGCGTCAATCAAAGAAGAACAGGAAGGCGGTTGACCTGCAATTCCAGAGCGAGGAGGAAGACTGGCAACCCGAACGAGGAGCAGCAGAACTTGGCATGGCCTCTGAAATCCTCCTTTAATCTGGGCTCAGGTAAGCTGGAAGCAGGGGACATAGGCTGGGGTTTGGGAGGTGGGCAGGTGAGAAATGATCCGCATTTTTGATCTGCTGAGTGACTGAAGCGCCTGGGAGTTCATTTGGAGTCGTTGCCTTACTTGATTTTACACTGACTTTTGCATTATATTTTAATGACGTAGAATTTTCCGTTTTGACATCGAAACCTAAACTTCTTTGGAAATTCATCCTCTGTCCCTTCAGTCTCAGCTCGTGGCACTTCCACTGTCTCGTGGCCCGCGTTTCAATGTACATTAGATCGCTTCCTGGGCCTTGGATTTTAAGTAATGGTCCGTCACAAGTTTGTTTTTCTTGTCCTTAACAGGCAGCTTTGAGAGCTCTCTAAGGAAAAGTGATATCTTTTTACCTTGTTACTGCTCTTTCCATGTTACGAGCAGCCACCCTCTTTATGATCAGTCTCATGCTTTTCTTCCTTTCTTGCCCAGGTTCAGAATACCAGGAATTCCAAGCTTCAAGTTTCCTGTGGAACATTGCGGGAGACCTTGATAACGTGGCAATGAGGGAGGTGATGAAGAGAAACAATACCTGTTCCTTTCCCATTTCAAGACGTTATTTTTTACCTTCCTGGTAGCTGTGAGATGATTTGCAATCTTGCGCTAGCATCTGCCTGAAAGAGAACACGGAGCCTTTGGGTGCCTCCTCAAGAAATACTTGCTCTATGGTTCTGGCGATGTCCAGGCTTCAAGGGTGGGGCATAGGGGAGTGTAAATCTTAGGGGGCCTCCCGGGATGTCTGCAGGTTTGGGTGACCCGTGGCTGGGACGGGGACGCCGAGGTTGTCAATCTTGCCCTGAATCTCTCGCTCCCTCTCTTGCAGCACCCGAGACCGAATGGAGGAGCAAGTGTACGGGAAGTTCCTGCGCCACGCCACAGATCACATTTATCGCTCTCGCCCTGAGAGACCCGGAGAACCAAACCGTTCCCATCGTGCCTTGAAGCAGCCTCTGCTCACGCGCTTCTCCCAGGGAGAAGGCAGAATGGCAGTAGCTCGCCACGTTATACCACAGGGTGCACACTCTGCAGCTTTCAAGCCCAGCTCTGCGTTAGCTCACCCCTGCAATTTTGCACCGCCCACGCAAATTTGAGTTGTCGCTGGTTGTTGCAGCGTTTGGCTTTGGTGAGGACAGCGTGTGTTTGTCAGCAGTTGGTGTAGGGTGGAATCTTGAGGAGAAAGTGATATTTCCGTGCCAGAACTGGTTGGTGTTTGCATGGTATTGTGGTAGTTGTTCCCACAGGTGATCAGTGCTGGAGTGTTATTGCAGGATGAGGGGATTTTGAAGGCTTGTCTGTGAGATGCACTAGAGGCAGCAGTTGCAAACGAAAGGCTGAGGTGTGGAGAGTTTGTCGGTGGGTTTTGGACAGTTGTCAGTTGAAGAGTTGGTTGTTTGCAGGTGAGGTGTAGAGCAGAGGGTGAAGCTGACTTTGCCTGGGCGGCGCAACTGGATGGGTGTGCAGAGCTGAGGAGAGCGGGCTTCTGCGGGTGACCCTAAAGCTGGAGAACCAGCCAGCGGCAGTTCCAGACAGTCCAGCTGCCGAGCTTGGCCGTGTAGGGCCAGTGCCCTGGGGCACAGGGAGTGTGACCCTCCGCAAGCACCAAACAGCAGGTGAGGACTGTGGGGATTTGTACTGAGCTATGATATCTCTAAGGCATGTGCGAGGGGCCGGGGCCAAGGCAAGGTGGGCTCGTTGTGGGGTGTGGGGAGGTGTCAGCCCCCGGACTCAGCCCCTGTCTGATTGTAGTGCCCTTGGGCTGGTGTAGCTCAGTCCTCTGTGTGTTTCTCTTCAGGTGGAGCAGCGTGCAAAGGAAAAGCAAGGAAGGAGAGGAAGGTGGTGAACCTATGAGGAAGAGTGTAGCGAATCTGGCGTGGACTCACGGTAAGGTGCCATGAGAGACATTTATTACAAACTCAGGTTTGCATTTATACTCGCTATGATGCTTGCTCAAGCATTTGCTCTTTAGCTAAGTTAGACATTACATGAGCGATGTAACTGCCATATACGCATTTTTTTCTATAGTAAGCTGTCCCTCTGTCCCTGATGTATCAGTCCTGTATCCTGTATCTTAGTAGTCATAATTTTTCCCCAAGTAGATGAATATTTTGCAAGCAGCTTTATCTCCAGTCGTTACCTGTTCATATAATTCTCATTCATCTTTGTGCCATGTCTCCAACTGAAATGTACCAGTTGTAGGAAAGTCTAGCACATGATTAGCAATCCATTGTAATAAACTCACCAATCAGACCCCTGATACCTCCTGATTTTGCGTTTGTAGCGCATGTTGAAGGACATCCAGGGTTTGTCTTTGCTTAAGGGATAACTTCCCTCCCATGGTTCCCAATCGCTCACCTTTCGTTGGTGGTGGGCGCGCACTGTCCTGGTTCCCGGTCCTGTTTCCTGGTTCGATTGGGCTTCGCTACCAGAGCGGCTACTGCCTTTATAGGCACGCTGAAAGTCCCTGTTCCAGGGCGCCATTTGTAGCGAATGCGGTACGGACTCTCTTTTAAGGTGCAATGAGAGATGTTTATTACAAATTCAGGCTTGCGTTTATACTCGCTATGATACTTGCTCAAGCATTTGTTGATTAGCTAAGTTAGTCATTACGTAAGTGATGTGTTTTGTGTTCCCACCAAAGTCACTGCCATAAACACCTTTTTTGTCTATCACAAGCTGTCCCTCTGTCCTTGATGCATCAATCCTGTATCAACTCCTCTGTCCTTGATGTATCACATAGCATACAGTCCTTTGTTCTTGTATTTTTCCACTAATGCTTGTTCTCATGCTGTTGACTCTTGCAGTTTCTCATGTGCCCGGTCTTCCGTGTACTGACACAGAAGAGCGATCACGAAAGAGGATTGGAGCGCACCTGTGAGTCAAGCAGAGTCAAGAAAGAAGATGACAGTGGTGGACCTGTGAGTCAGGAGGGGACAAAAGAGGAGACAGGTGATGGAGCTACGAGTCAAGAGTGAGGAGGAAGATGGGCAGCCTGAGCCAGCGAGAAGGAGAATGTATCCTTAAGCACAGGGAACGATCTGTGATTAGTGTGTCCCCCTCCCACCCCTAGAAACCGTGCTCGGGGGTAAAGTGGTAAAATGGGAGCAGGGGCTGTTGGCTGTGTTTTGGGAGGTGGGGGTGGTGAGCAGGGGCTGGGCTCTTGGACTTGGGAGCAGTTAAGGGAGCAGGGTGGTCATCCCTTGGGAGGTGTCTGTCTGCCAGCAGGTAAAGGAGGGGGAAGAGGATCCTGCCGGGGTGAGGGCCTGGCCAGCTCTCCACTCCCAGGGCTCTTGATGCTGGTGTGGTGTGTTGCTGTAAGTGCCAGGGGTGACTGGCAAAGAAAGTCTTTGTGGGGTGCATGCTGGGAAACTGTGCTGCTACGGAGGGGCTGGGTTGGTGGGAAGGCCTGTGCGGGGGGCCGGGGCCAAGGCAAGGTGGCCTTGTGGTGGGGTGTGGGGATGCGTCAGCGACCGGACTCGCCCCCTCGTGTGACTGTACGGGCCTGGGGTGGGTATATTTTTGTTTTCTGTGCATCTCTGTTCGGGTGGAGCAGCTCGCAAAGGCGAAAGCAAGAAGGAAGAGGAAGGTGGTGAACCTACGAGGAAGAGCGATCAAGAAAGAGGATTGGAGTGCATCTGCAAGTCAACAGGGATCAAGAAAGAAGATGGCGGTGGTAGACCTGCGAGTCAGGAGGGATCAAGAAAGAAGAGGAGGAAGGTGATGGAGCTGCGAGTCAGGAGTGATGAGGAAGAAAATGTCCCCCTTGGGACAGGGACCTCCCTGTAATCAGGACTGCACCCTCCCACCCCTGGAAACTGCTCAGGGGCCCAGACATCCATGGGAAGGTTGTGTCCGACAACACGAGCCAGGTCTTCAGCACTGGCTGCTGTTCAGCTGGGACCAGGGGCTGCTGGTGGGGTTTTGGGAGGCGGGGTGGGTGAGTAGAGGCTGGGCTTTTGTACTCATGAGTGGTTGAGAGAGAGGGCTGGACACCTCTTGGGAGGTGTCTTGTCTGTCTGCCATCAGCTAAAGGAGGGGGAAGAGGATCCTGCCGGGGTGAGGGCCTGGCCAGCTCTCCACTCCCAGGGCTCTTGATGCTGATGTGGTGTGTTGCTGTAAGTGCCAGGGGTGACTGGCAAAGAAAGTCTTTGTGGGGTGCATGCTGGGAAACTGTGCTGTTACGGAGGGGCTGGGTTGGTGGGAAGGCCTGTGCGGGGGGCCGGGGCCAAGGCAAGGTGGGCTTGCTGTGGGATGTGGGGATGCGTCAGCGACCGGACTCACCCCCTATGTGACTGTACGGGCTTGGGGTGGGTGTATTTATTTCTGTCTTCAGGGCATTTCGGTTTGGGTGGAGCAGCTCACAAAGGCGAAAGCAAGAAAGGAAAGTAAGGTTGTGAACTTACGAGAAAGAGTGATCAAGAAAGAGGATTTGAGTTCATGCGGGAGTCGAGGGATCAAGAAAGAAGAGGAGGAAGGTGATGGACGTGCATATTGAAAATGAGAGGGAAGATGGGCAACCTGAAGCATGGAGCAAGGGAATGTCTCCTAGAACAAAGGGACCTTTCTGTAATCAGAGATCCCCCCCTCCTACCCTACAAACTGAACAAAGAGGACTGCGAGAGGGAGCGCTCTGACAGGACAAGAGGTATCAGTAAATCTGGCAAGAGGACAGTGGGGGAAGCGCTCTGGCGGATCAACAAGTCTCAATATATGTGGCAAGAGGATGATGGGGGAGAGTTCACCAGTGGTTCAAAAGTCACCCAGAAAAAGGGGAAGAGGATGTCAAGGGGGGAGCGCTCTGGTCGATCACAAGACTCTCCTAAAAAACACAACAGGATGGTGGTGGGGGGGAATGTCCTATATGGGACAAGGGGTCCCGAGAAATCCAGCAAGAGGATGGTGGGGGGGAGCACTCTAGCAGACCAAGAATGTACTAAGGAAAGGCAAAAGGACGGCAGGAGGAGAGACCCAGTGGGTCAAGAGGTACCGAGAAATCCAGCAAGAGGACGACAGGGAGGAGCTCTTTAGCAGGCCAAAATCCCACTGAGGAAAGGCAAGAGGACAGCGGGGGAGAGCGCTCCAGTTCTTCAAGTGACTTCCCAGGCAGAAGGCAGGAGCATGGCGGGGCAGGACTGCGGCAGGTCAAGAATTCTCAGTCTGGCAATAGGATGGCGGGGAGGAGCGTTCCAGCGGGAGAAGAGCGCCCTGACTAGAGGCAAGACGAGGGTGAGGGAGAGCACTCGGACGTGTCAAGAAGACTCCCCCAAAAAGTGCAAGAGGAAGGCCGGTGGGGAGAGCAATCCAGCAGATCAGGAAGTCTCAATAAATGCGGTAAGAAGGTGGCAGGTGGGAGCTCCCCAGTGGTTCAAGAGGTCCCAAGATATCCAGCAAGAGAACTGTGAGGGAGAGCGCTCCAACAGGTCAAGCGGTGTCAAGAAATCCAGCAAGACAATGGTGGAAAACGCTCCGGTGAGTCACAAGATTCCCCCAAAAAAAGGCAAGAGAATGGTGCAGGGGAGCACTCTGGTGGATCAAGAAGCACCCAGGAAAAGGGGAAGAAGATGGTGGGGGGGAGCACTCTGGTTGGTCACAAGACTCCCCCAGAAAACACAAGAGGGTGGCAGGGGGAACGCCCTAATGGGTCAAGAGGACCCAAGAAATCCAGCAAGAGGACGGCGAGGGGGAGCGCTCCAGCAGATCAGGAAGTCTCGATAAATGCGGTAAGAGCATGGTGGGTGGGAGGCCCCCAGTGGTTCAAGAGGTCCCAAGAAATCCAGCAAGTGGGCGGCGAGGGGGAGCGCTCTGGCAGATCAGGACGTCTCAATAAATGCGGTAAAAGGATGGTGGGTGGGAGCCCCCCGGTGGTTCACAAGGTTCCAGGAAATCCAGCAAGAGGACGGCGTGGGGGAGCGCTGTGGCAGATGAAGAACCCTCAGTACATCTGGCAAGAGGACGGTGAGGGGGTGCTCTGATGGGTCAAGGTTGCTCTGAAAAAAGCCCAAGAGGGTGGTAAGGAGAAGCTCACCGGTGATTCACGAATCACCCAGAAAAAAGGGAAGAGGACAGTGCGGGGGAGCTCTTCAGTTGTTGAAGAGAATCCCCAGAAAAAGGCAGGAGGATGATGAGGGGGAACACTCTGGCGGGTCAAGAAGTCTCAATAAGTCCGGCAAGAAGACGGTGGGGAGGAGAGCTCGTGTGGGTCAAGAGGTCCCAAGAAACCCAGCAAGAGGACAGCAGGGGCGAGCGCTCCGGCAGATCAGGAAATCTCGATAAATGCAGTTAGAGGATGGTGGGTGTGAGCCCCTCAGTTGTTTAAGACGTCCCAAGAAATCCAGCAAGAGAACTGCGAGGGGGAGCGCTCCGGCAGGTCAAGCGATGTCAAGAAATCCAGCAAGACAATGGTGGAGAACTCTCCGGCGAGTCACAAGACTCTCCCAAAAAAGGCAAAAGAATGGTGCAGGGGAGCACTCTGGTGGATCAAGAAGCACCCAGGAAAAGGGGAAGAGGATGGTGGGGGGAAACGGCCTGGTTGGTCACAAGACTCCCCCAAAAACCACAAGAGGGTGGCAGGGGGAACGCCCTAATGGGTCAAGAAGTCCCAAGAAATCCAGCAAGAGGACGACAGGGAGGAGCTCTTTAGCAGGCCAAAATCCCACTGAGGAAAGGCAAGAGGACAGCGGGGGAGAGCGCTCCAGTTCTTCAAGTGACTTCCCAGGCAGAAGGCAGGAGCATGGCGGGGCAGGACTGCGGCAGGTCAAGAATTCTCAGTCTGGCAATAGGATGGCGGGGAGGAGCGTTCCAGCGGGAGAAGAGCGCCCTGACTAGAGGCAAGACAAGGGTGAGGGAGAGCGCTCGGATGTGTGAAGAAGACTCCCCCAAAAAAGTGCAAGAGGAAGGCCAGGGGGAGAGCAATCCAGCAGATCAGGAAGTCTCAATAAATGCGGTAAGAGGATGGCGGGTGGGAGCCCCCCCAGTGGTCCAAGAGATCCCAAGAAATCCAGCAAGAGGACGGCAAGGGGGAGCGCTCCAGCAGATCAGGAAATCTCGATAAATGCGGTAAGAGGATGGCGGGTGGGAGCCCCCCAGTGGTTCAAAATGTCCCAAGATATCCAGGAAGAGAACTGTGAGGGGGAGCGCTCCGGCAGGTCAAGCGATGTCAACAAATCCAGCAAGACAATGGTGGAGAACGCTCCGGTGAGTCACAAGACTCCACCAGAAAAGGCAAGAGAATGGTTAGAGGATGGTAACAGGCAGCTTTGAGAGCACTCTGGTGGATCAAGAAGCACCCAGGAAAAAAAGGGGAAGAGGATGGTAGGGGGAAACGGCCTGGTTGATCACAAGACTCCCCCAAAAACCACAAGAGGGTGGCAGGGGGAACGCCCTAAGGGGTCAAGAGGTTCCAATAAATCCAGCAGGAGGACGGCGAGGGGGAGCGCTCCAGCAGGCTGAGATTGTACTAAAGAAAGGCAAAAGGACAGCAGGAGGAGAAACCCAGTGGGTCAAGAGGTCCCAAGAAATCCAGTAAGAGGACAACAGGGAGGAGTGCTCTGGCAGGCCAAAATCTCAGTGAAGAAAGGCAAGAGGACAGCAGGGGGGAGTGCTCCAGTTCTTCAAGTGACTTCCCAGGTAGAAGGCAGAAGGACGGTGGGGTAGCGCTGGGACAGGTCGAGAATTCTCAATCTGGCGATAGGACAGCAGGGAGGAGCATCCAGCGGGACAGGAGCGCCCTGAAAATAGGCAAGACAAGGGCGAGTGAGAGCACTCCGAGATGTCAAGAAGTGTCAAAAAATCTGGTAAAGGATGGCAGGGGGGAGTGCTGTGGATATTCAAGAGACTCCCCAGTAAAAGGCAAGAGGACGGCGCGGGGAAGTGCTCCAGCACGTCAAGATCGCACTGAAGAAAGGCAAGGTCACAGTGGGGGGGAGCATTCCCGTTGTTCCAATGGTTCAAAAGGTCCCAAGAAATCCAACAAGAGAACTGCGAGGGGGAGCGCTCTGGCAAGTCAAGCGGTGTCAATAACCCCAGCAAGGCAACGGCGGAGAGCGCTCTGGTGAGTCACGAGACTCCCCTACAAAGGACGAGAGGATGGTGGAGGGGAGCCCACCAGTGGTTCAAGCAGCACCCAGGAAAAGGGGAGGAGGCTGACGAGGGGCAGGCCTCTGGCGGGCCAAGATCACTGAGGGAAGGTGCGGGGGAGCTTGCTGGTGGCTCAAGAGACCTCTAGAAAAAGGTAAGAGGGCGGCGGGGGGTGGGAGGGCGCCTCAGCTGGTGAAGAGGAACCCCGAAAACAAGGCAAGAGAATGTTGGTGGGGGGAGCGCTCTGGCGGTTCCAGAGGCTCCCCGAGATCCGCTCAGACGGCAGCGGGTAACGCGGCAGCTCAGCGTCAATCAAAGAAGAACAGGAAGGCGGTTGACCTGCAATTCCAGAGCGAGGAGGAAGACTGGCAACCCGAACGAGGAGCAGCAGAACTTGGCATGGCCTCTGAAATCCTCCTTTAATCTGGGCTCAGGTAAGCTGGAAGCAGGGGACATAGGCTGGGGTTTGGGAGGTGGGCAGGTGAGAAATGATCCGCGTTTTTGATCTCCTGAGTGACTGAAGCGCCTGGGAGTTCATTTGGAGTCGTTGCCTTACTTGATTTTACACTGACTTTTGCATTATATTTTAATGACGTAGAATTTTCCGCTTTGACATCGAAACCTAAACTTCTTTGGAAATTCATCCTCTGTCCCTTCAGTCTCAGCTCGTGGCACTTCCACTGTCTCGTGGCCCGCGTTTCAATGTACATTAGATCGCTTCCTGGGCCTTGGATTTTAAGTAATGGTCCGTCACAAGTTTGTTTTTCTTGTCCTTAACAGGCAGCTTTGAGAGCTCTCTAAGGAAAAGTGATATCTTTTTACCTTGTTACTGCTCTTTCCATGTTACGAGCAGCCACCCTCTTTATGATCAGTCTCATGCTTTTCTTCCTTTCTTGCCCAGGTTCAGAATACCAGGAATTCCAAGCTTCAAGTTTCCTGTGGAACATTGCGGGAGACCTTGATAACGTGGCAATGAGGGAGGTGATGAAGAGAAACAATACCTGTTCCTTTCCCATTTCAAGACGTTATTTTTTACCTTCCTGGTAGCTGTGAGATGATTTGCAATCTTGCGCTAGCATCTGCCTGAAAGAGAACACGGACCCTTTGGGTGCCTCCTCAAGAAATACTTGCTCTATGGTTCTGGCGATGTCCAGGCTTCAAGGGTGGGGCATAGGGGAGTGTAAATCTTAGGGGGCCTCCCGGGATGTCTGCAGGTTTGGGTGACCCGTGGCTGGGACGGGGACGCCGAGGTTGTCAATCTTGCCCTGAATCTCTCGCTCCCTCTCTTGCAGCACCCGAGACCGAATGGAGGAGCAAGTGTACGGGAAGTTCCTGCGCCACGCCACAGATCACATTTATCGCTCTCGCCCTGAGAGACCCGGAGAACCAAACCGTTCCCATCGTGCCTTGAAGCAGCCTCTGCTCACGCGCTTCTCCCAGGGAGAAGGCAGAATGGCAGTAGCTCGCCACGTTATACCACAGGGTGCACACTCTGCAGCTTTCAAGCCCAGCTCTGCGTTAGCTCACCCCAGCAATTTTGCACCGCCCACGCAAACTTGAGTTGTCGCTGGTTGTTGCAGCGTTTGGCTTTGGTGAGGACAGCGTGTGTTTGTCAGCAGTTGGTGTAGGGTGGAATCTTGAGGAGAAAGTGATATTTCCGTGCCAGAACTGGTTGGTGTTTGCATGGTATTGTGGTAGTTGTTCCCGCAGGTGATCAGTGCTGGAGTGTTATTGCAGGATGAGGGGATTTTGAAGGCTTGTCTGTGAGATGCACTAGAGGCAGCAGTTGCAAACGAAAGGCTGAGGTGTGGAGAGTTTGTCGGTGGGTTTTGGACAGTTGTCAGTTGAAGAGTTGGTTGTTTGCAGGTGAGGTGTAGAGCAGAGGGTGAAGCTGACTTTGCCTGGGCGGCGCAACTGGATGGGTGTGCAGAGCTGAGGAGAGCGGGCTTCTGCGGGTGACCCTAAAGCTGGAGAACCAGCCAGCGGCAGTTCCAGACAGTCCCGCTGCCGAGCTTGGCCGTGTAGGGCCAGTGCCCTGGGGCACAGGGAGTGTGACCCTCCGCAAGCACCAAACAGCAGGTGAGGACTGTGGGGATTTGTACTGAGCTATGATATCTCTAAGGCATGTGCGAGGGGCCGGGGCCAAGGCAAGGTGGGCTCGTTGTGGGGTGTGGGGAGGTGTCAGCCCCCGGACTCAGCCCCTGTCTGATTGTAGTGCCCTTGGGCTGGTGTAGCTCAGTCCTCTGTGTGTTTCTCTTCAGGTGGAGCAGCGTGCAAAGGAAAAGCAAGGAAGGAGAGGAAGGTGGTGAACCTATGAGGAAGAGTGTAGCGAATCTGGCGTGGACTCACGGTAAGGTGCCATGAGAGACATTTATTACAAACTCAGGTTTGCATTTATACTCGCTATGATGCTTGCTCAAGCATTTGCTCTTTAGCTAAGTTAGACATGACATGAGCGATGTAACTGCCATATACGCATTTTTTTCTATAGTAAGCTGTCCCTCTGTCCCTGATGTATCAGTCCTGTATCCTGTATCTTAGTAGTCATAATTTTTCCCCAAGTAGATGAATATTTTGCAAGCAGCTTTATCTCCAGTCGTTACTTGTTCATATAATTCTCATTCATCTTTGTGCCATGTCTCCAACTGAAATGTACCAGTTGTAGGAAAGTCTAGCACATGATTAGCAATCCATTGTAATAAACTCACCAATCAGACCCCTGATACCTCCTGATTTTGCGTTTGTAGCGCATGTTGAAGGACATCCAGGGTTTGTCTTTGCTTAAGGGATAACTTCCCTCCCATGGTTCCCAATCGCTCACCTTTCGTTGGTGGTGGGCGCGCACTGTCCTGATTCCCGGTCCTGTTTCCTGGTTCGATTGGGCTTCGCTACCAGAGCGGCTACTGCCTTTATAGGCACGCTGAAAGTCCCTGTTCCAGGGCGCCATTTGTAGCGAATGCGGTACGGACTCTCTTTTAAGGTGCAATGAGAGATGTTTATTACAAATTCAGGCTTGCGTTTATACTCGCTATGATACTTGCTCAAGCATTTGTTGATTAGCTAAGTTAGTCATTACGTAAGTGATGTGTTTTGTGTTCCCACCAAAGTCACTGCCATAAACACCTTTTTTGTCTATCACAAGCTGTCCCTCTGTCCTTGATGCATCAATCCTGTATCAACTCCTCTGTCCTTGATGTATCACATAGCATACAGTCCTTTGTTCTTGTATTTTTCCACTAATGCTTGTTCTCATGCTGTTGACTCTTGCAGTTTCTCATGTGCCCGGTCTTCCGTGTACTGACACAGAAGAGCGATCACGAAAGAGGATTGGAGCGCACCTGTGAGTCAAGCAGAGTCAAGAAAGAAGATGACAGTGGTGGACCTGTGAGTCAGGAGGGGACAAAAGAGGAGACAGGTGATGGAGCTACGAGTCAAGAGTGAGGAGGAAGATGGGCAGCCTGAGCCAGCGAGAAGGAGAATGTATCCTTAAGCACAGGGAACGATCTGTGATTAGTGCGTCCCCCTCCCACCCCTAGAAACCGTGCTCGGGGGTAAAGTGGTAAAATGGGAGCAGGGGCTGTTGGCTGTGTTTTGGGAGGTGGGGGTGGTGAGCAGGGGCTGGGCTCTTGGACTTGGGAGCAGTTAAGGGAGCAGGGTGGTCATCCCTTGGGAGGTGTCTGTCTGCCAGCAGGTAAAGGAGGGGGAAGAGGATCCTGCCGGGGTGAGGGCCTGGCCAGCTCTCCACTCCCAGGGCTCTTGATGCTGGTGTGGTGTGTTGCTGTAAGTGCCAGGGGTGACTGGCAAAGAAAGTCTTTGTGGGGTGCATGCTGGGAAACTGTGCTGCTACGGAGGGGCTGGGTTGGTGGGAAGGCCTGTGCGGGGGGCCGGGGCCAAGGCAAGGTGGCCTTGTGGTGGGGTGTGGGGATGCGTCAGCGACCGGACTCGCCCCCTCGTGTGACTGTACGGGCCTGGGGTGGGTATACTTTTGTTTTCTGTGCATCTCTGTTCGGGTGGAGCAGCTCGCAAAGGCGAAAGCAAGAAGGAAGAGGAAGGTGGTGAACCTACGAGGAAGAGCGATCAAGAAAGAGGATTGGAGTGCATCTGCAAGTCAACAGGGATCAAGAAAGAAGATGGCGGTGGTAGACCTGCGAGTCAGGAGGGATCAAGAAAGAAGAGGAGGAAGGTGATGGAGCTGCGAGTCAGGAGTGAGGAGGAAGAAAATGTCCCCCTTGGGACAGGGACCTCCCTGTAATCAGGACTGCACCCTCCCACCCCTGGAAACTGCTCAGGGGCCCAGACATCCATGGGAAGGTTGTGTCTGACAACACGAGCCAGGTCTTCAGCACTGGCTGCTGTTCAGCTGGGACCAGGGGCTGCTGGTGGGGTTTTGGGAGGCGGGGTGGGTGAGTAGAGGCTGGGCTTTTGTACTCATGAGTGGTTGAGAGAGAGGGCTGGACACCTCTTGGGAGGTGTCTTGTCTGTCTGCCATCAGCTAAAGGAGGGGGAAGAGGATCCTGCCGGGGTGAGGGCCTGGCCAGCTCTCCACTCCCAGGGCTCTTGATGCTGATGTGGTGTGTTGCTGTAAGTGCCAGGGGTGACTGGCAAAGAAAGTCTTTGTGGGGTGCATGCTGGGAAACTGTGCTGTTACGGAGGGGCTGGGTTGGTGGGAAGGCCTGTGCGGGGGGCCGGGGCCAAGGCAAGGTGGGCTTGCTGTGGGATGTGGGGATGCGTCAGCGACCGGACTCACCCCCTATGTGACTGTACGGGCTCGGGGTGGGTGTATTTATTTCTGTCTTCAGGGCATTTCGGTTTGGGTGGAGCAGCTCACAAAGGCGAAAGCAGGAAAGGAAAGTAAGGTTGTGAACTTACGAGAAAGAGTGATCAAGAAAGAGGATTTGAGTTCATCCGGGAGTCGAGGGATCAAGAAAGAAGAGGAGGAAGGTGATGGACGTGCATATTGAAAATGAGAGGGAAGATGGGCAACCTGAAGCATGGAGCAAGGGAATGTCTCCTAGAACAAAGGGACCTTTCTGTAATCAGAGATCCCCCCTCCTACCCTACAAACTGAACAAAGAGGACTGCGAGAGGGAGCGCTCTGACAGGACAAGAGGTATCAGTAAATCTGGCAAGAGGACAGTGGGGGAAGCGCTCTGGCGGATCAACAAGTCTCAATATATGTGGCAAGAGGATGATGGGGGAGAGTTCACCAGTGGTTCAAAAGTCACCCAGAAAAAGGGGAAGAGGATGTCAAGGGGGGAGCGCTCTGGTCGATCACAAGACTCTCCTAAAAAACACAACAGGATGGTGGTGGGGGGGAATGTCCTATATGGGACAAGGGGTCCCGAGAAATCCAGCAAGAGGATGGTGGGGGGGAGCACTCCAGCAGACCAAGAATGTACTAAGGAAAGGCAAAAGGACGGCAGGAGGAGAGACCCAGTGGGTCAAGAGGTACCGAGAAATCCAGCAAGAGGACGACAGGGAGGAGCTCTTTAGCAGGCCAAAATCCCACTGAGGAAAGGCAAGAGGACAGCGGGGGAGAGCGCTCCAGTTCTTCAAGTGACTTCCCAGGCAGAAGGCAGGAGCATGGCGGGGCAGGACTGCGGCAGGTCAAGAATTCTCAGTCTGGCAATAGGATGGTGGGGAGGAGCGTTCCAGCGGGAGAAGAGCGCCCTGACTAGAGGCAAGACGAGGGTGAGGGAGAGCACTCGGATGTGTCAAGAAGACTCCCCCAAAAAGTGCAAGAGGAAGGCTGGTGGGGAGAGCAATCCAGCAGATCAGGAAGTCTCAATAAATGCGGTAAGAAGGTGGCAGGTGGGAGCTCCCCAGTGGTTCAAGAGGTCCCAAGATATCCAGCAAGAGAACTGTGAGGGAGAGCGCTCCAACAGGTCAAGCGGTGTCAAGAAATCCAGCAAGACAATGGTGGAAAACGCTCCGGTGAGTCACAAGATTCCCCCAAAAAAAGGCAAGAGAATGGTGCAGGGGAGCACTCTGGTGGATCAAGAAGCACCCAGGAAAAGGGGAAGAAGATGGTGGGGGGGAGCACTCTTGTTGGTCACAAGACTCCCCCAGAAAACACAAGAGGGTGGCAGGGGAAACGCCCTAATGGGTCAAGAGGACCCAAGAAATCCAGCAAGAGGACGGCGAGGGGGAGCGCTCCAGCAGATCAGGAAGTCTCGATAAATGCGGTAAGAGGATGGCGGGTGGGAGCCCCCCCAGTGGTCCAAGAGATCCCAAGAAATCCAGCAAGAGGATGGCAAGGGGGAGCGCTCTGGCAGATCAGGACGTCTCAATAAATGCGGTAAAAGGATGGTGGGTGGGAGCCCCCCAGTGATTCACAAGGTTCCAGGAAATCCAGCAAGAGGACGGCGTGGGGGAGCGCTGTGGCAGATGAAGAACCCTCAGTACATCTGGCAAGAGGACGGTGAGGGGGTGCTCTGATGGGTCAAGGTTGCTCTGAAAAAAGCCCAAGAGGGTGGTAAGGAGAAGCTCACCGGTGATTCACGAATCACCCAGAAAAAAGGGAAGAGGACAGTGCGGGGGAGCTCTTCAGTTGTTGAAGAGAATCCCCAGAAAAAGGCAGGAGGATGATGAGGGGGAACACTCTGGCGGGTCAAGAAGTCTCAATAAGTCCGGCAAGAAGACGGTGGGGAGGAGAGCTCGTGTGGGTCAAGAGGTCCCAAGAAACCCAGCAAGAGGACAGCAGGGGCGAGCGCTCCGGCAGATCAGGAAATCTCGATAAATGCAGTTAGAGGATGGTGGGTGTGAGCCCCTCAGTTGTTTAAGACGTCCCAAGAAATCCAGCAAGAGAACTGCGAGGGGGAGCGCTCCGGCAGGTCAAGCGATGTCAAGAAATCCAGCAAGACAATGGTGGAGAACTCTCTGGCGAGTCACAAGACTCTCCCAAAAAAGGCAAAAGAATGGTGCAGGGGAGCACTCTGGTGGATCAAGAAGCACCCAGGAAAAGGGGAAGAGGATGGTGGGGGGAAACGGCCTGGTTGGTCACAAGACTCCCCCAAAAACCACAAGAGGGTGGCAGGGGGAACGCCCTAATGGGTCAAGAAGTCCCAAGAAATCCAGCAAGAGGACGACAGGGAGGAGCTCTTTAGCAGGCCAAAATCCCACTGAGGAAAGGCAAGAGGACAGCGGGGGAGAGCGCTCCAGTTCTTCAAGTGACTTCCCAGGCAGAAGGCAGGAGCATGGTGGGGCAGGACTGCGGCAGGTCAAGAATTCTCAGTCTGGCAATAGGATGGCGGGGAGGAGCGTTCCAGCGGGAGAAGAGCGCCCTGACTAGAGGCAAGACAAGGGTGAGGGAGAGCGCTCGGATGTGTGAAGAAGACTCCCCCAAAAAAGTGCAAGAGGAAGGCCAGGGGGAGAGCAATCCAGCAGATCAGGAAGTCTCAATAAATGCGGTAAGAGGATGGCGGGTGGGAGCCCCCCCAGTGGTCCAAGAGATCCCAAGAAATCCAGCAAGAGGACGGCAAGGGGGAGCGCTCCAGCAGATCAGGAAATCTCGATAAATGCGGTTAGAGGATGGTGGGTGGGAGCCCCACAGTTGTTTAAGGCATCCCAAGAAATCCAGCAAAAGGACGGCGAGGGGGAACGCTCTGGCAGATCAGGACGTCTCAATAAATGCGGTAAGAGGATGGCGGGTGGGAGCCCCCCAGTGGTTCAAAATGTCCCAAGATATCCAGGAAGAGAACTGTGAGGGGGAGCGCTCCGGCAGGTCAAGCGATGTCAACAAATCCAGCAAGACAATGGTGGAGAACGCTCCGGTGAGTCACAAGACTCCACCAAAAAAGGCAAGAGAATGGTTAGAGGATGGTAACAGGCAGCTTTGAGAGCACTCTGGTGGATCAAGAAGCACCCAGGAAAAAAAGGGGAAGAGGATGGTGGGGGGAAACGGCCTGGTTGATCACAAGACTCCCCCAAAAACCACAAGAGGGTGGCAGGGGGAACGCCCTAAGGGGTCAAGAGGTTCCAAGAAATCCAGCAGGAGGACGGCGAGGGGGAGCGCTCCAGCAGGCTGAGATTGTACTAAAGAAAGGCAAAAGGACAGCAGGAGGAGAAACCCAGTGGGTCAAGAGGTCCCAAGAAATCCAGTAAGAGGACAACAGGGAGGAGTGCTCTGGCAGGCCAAAATCTCAGTGAAGAAAGGCAAGAGGACAGCAGGGGGGAGTGCTCCAGTTCTTCAAGTGACTTCCCAGGTAGAAGGCAGAAGGACGGTGGGGTAGCGCTGGGACAGGTCGAGAATTCTCAATCTGGCAATAGGACAGCAGGGAGGAGCATCCAGCGGGACAGGAGCGCCCTGAAAATAGGCAAGACAAGGGCGAGTGAGAGCACTCCGAGATGTCAAGAAGTGTCAAAAAATCTGGTAAAGGATGGCAGGGGGGAGTGCTGTGGATATTCAAGAGACTCCCCAGTAAAAGGCAAGAGGACGGCGCGGGGAAGTGCTCCAGCACGTCAAGATCGCACTGAAGAAAGGCAAGGTCACAGTGGGGGGGAGCATTCCCGTTGTTCCAATGGTTCAAAAGGTCCCAAGAAATCCAACAAGAGAACTGCGAGGGGGAGCGCTCTGGCAAGTCAAGCGGTGTCAATAACCCCAGCAAGGCAACGGCGGAGAGCGCTCTGGTGAGTCACGAGACTCCCCTACAAAGGACGAGAGGATGGTGGAGGGGAGCCCACCAGTGGTTCAAGCAGCACCCAGGAAAAGGGGAGGAGGCTGACGAGGGGCAGGCCTCTGGCGGGCCAAGATCACTGAGGGAAGGTGCGGGGGAGCTTGCTGGTGGCTCAAGAGACCTCTAGAAAAAGGTAAGAGGGCGGCGGGGGGTGGGAGGGCGCCTCAGCTGGTGAAGAGGAACCCCGAAAACAAGGCAAGAGAATGTTGGTGGGGGGAGCGCTCTGGCGGTTCCAGAGGCTCCCCGAGATCCGCTCAGACGGCAGCGGGTAACGCGGCAGCTCAGCGTCAATCAAAGAAGAACAGGAAGGCGGTTGACCTGCAATTCCAGAGCGAGGAGGAAGACTGGCAACCCGAACGAGGAGCAGCAGAACTTGGCATGGCCTCTGAAATCCTCCTTTAATCTGGGCTCAGGTAAGCTGGAAGCAGGGGACATAGGCTGGGGTTTGGGAGGCGGGCAGGTGAGAAATGATCCGCATTTTTGATCTCCTGAGTGACTGAAGCGCCTGGGAGTTCATTTGGAGTCGTTGCCTTACTTGATTTTACACTGACTTTTGCATTATATTTTAATGACGTAGAATTTTCCGTTTTGACATCGAAACCTAAACTTCTTTGGAAATTCATCCTCTGTCCCTTCAGTCTCAGCTCGTGGCACTTCCACTGTCTCGTGGCCCGCGTTTCAATGTACATTAGATCGCTTCCTGGGCCTTGGATTTTAAGTAATGGTCCGTCACAAGTTTGTTTTTCTTGTCCTTAACAGGCAGCTTTGAGAGCTCTCTAAGGAAAAGTGATATCTTTTTACCTTGTTACTGCTCTTTCCATGTTACGAGCAGCCACCCTCTTTATGATCAGTCTCATGCTTTTCTTCCTTTCTTGCCCAGGTTCAGAATACCAGGAATTCCAAGCTTCAAGTTTCCTGTGGAACATTGCGGGAGACCTTGATAACGTGGCAATGAGGGAGGTGATGAAGAGAAACAATACCTGTTCCTTTCCCATTTCAAGACGTTATTTTTTACCTTCCTGGTAGCTGTGAGATGATTTGCAATCTTGCGCTAGCATCTGCCTGAAAGAGAACACGGACCCTTTGGGTGCCTCCTCAAGAAATACTTGCTCTATGGTTCTGGCGATGTCCAGGCTTCAAGGGTGGGGCATAGGGGAGTGTAAATCTTAGGGGGCCTCCCGGGATGTCTGCAGGTTTGGGTGACCCGTGGCTGGGACGGGGACGCCGAGGTTGTCAATCTTGCCCTGAATCTCTCGCTCCCTCTCTTGCAGCACCCGAGACCGAATGGAGGAGCAAGTGTACGGGAAGTTCCTGCGCCACGACACAGATCACATTTATCGCTCTCGCCCTGAGAGACCCGGAGAACCAAACCGTTCCCATCGTGCCTTGAAGCAGCCTCTGCTCACGCGCTTCTCCCAGGGAGAAGGCAGAATGGCAGTAGCTCGCCACGTTATACCACAGGGTGCACACTCTGCAGCTTTCAAGCCCAGCTCTGCGTTAGCTCACCCCTGCAATTTTGCACCGCCCACGCAAATTTGAGTTGTCGCTGGTTGTTGCAGCGTTTGGCTTTGGTGAGGACAGCGTGTGTTTGTCAGCAGTTGGTGTAGGGTGGAATCTTGAGGAGAAAGTGATATTTCCGTGCCAGAACTGGTTGGTGTTTGCATGGTATTGTGGTAGTTGTTCCCGCAGGTGATCAGTGCTGGAGTGTTATTGCAGGATGAGGGGATTTTGAAGGCTTGTCTGTGAGATGCACTAGAGGCAGCAGTTGCAAACGAAAGGCTGAGGTGTGGAGAGTTTGTCGGTGGGTTTTGGACAGTTGTCAGTTGAAGAGTTGGTTGTTTGCAGGTGAGGTGTAGAGCAGAGGGTGAAGCTGACTTTGCCTGGGCGGCGCAACTGGATGGGTGTGCAGAGCTGAGGAGAGCGGGCTTCTGCGGGTGACCCTAAAGCTGGAGAACCAGCCAGCGGCAGCTCCAGACAGTCCCGCTGCCGAGCTTGGCCGTGTAGGGCCAGTGCCCTGGGGCACAGGGAGTGTGACCCTCCGCAAGCACCAAACAGCAGGTGAGGACTGTGGGGATTTGTACTGAGCTATGATATCTCTAAGGCATGTGCGAGGGGCCGGGGCCAAGGCAAGGTGGGCTCGTTGTGGGGTGTGGGGAGGTGTCAGCCCCCGGACTCAGCCCCTGTCTGATTGTAGTGCCCTTGGGCTGGTGTAGCTCAGTCCTCTGTGTGTTTCTCTTCAGGTGGAGCAGCGTGCAAAGGAAAAGCAAGGAAGGAGAGGAAGGTGGTGAACCTATGAGGAAGAGTGTAGCGAATCTGGCGTGGACTCACGGTAAGGTGCCATGAGAGACATTTATTACAAACTCAGGTTTGCATTTATACTCGCTATGATGCTTGCTCAAGCATTTGCTCTTTAGCTAAGTTAGACATTACATGAGCGATGTAACTGCCATATACGCATTTTTTTCTATAGTAAGCTGTCCCTCTGTCCCTGATGTATCAGTCCTGTATCCTGTATCTTAGTAGTCATAATTTTTCCCCAAGTAGATGAATATTTTGCAAGCAGCTTTATCTCCAGTCGTTACCTGTTCATATAATTCTCATTCATCTTTGTGCCATGTCTCCAACTGAAATGTACCAGTTGTAGGAAAGTCTAGCACCTGATTAGCAATCCATTCTAATAAACTCACCAATCAGACCCCTGATACCTCCTGATTTTGCGTTTGTAGCGCATGTTGAAGGACATCCAGGGTTTGTCTTTGCTTAAGGGATAACTTCCCTCCCATGGTTCCCAATCGCTCACCTTTCGTTGGTGGTGGGCACGCACTGTCCTGGTTCCCGGTCCTGTTTCCTGGTTCGATTGGGCTTCGCTACCAGAGCGGCTACTGCCTTTATAGGCACGCTGAAAGTCCCTGTTCCAGGGCGCCATTTGTAGCGAATGCGGTACGGACTCTCTTTTAAGGTGCAATGAGAGATGTTTATTACAAATTCAGGCTTGCATTTATACTCGCTATGATACTTGCTCAAGCATTTGTTGATTAGCTAAGTTAGTCATTACGTAAGTGATGTGTTTTGTGTTCCCACCAAAGTCACTGCCATAAACACCTTTTTTGTCTATCACAAGCTGTCCCTCTGTCCTTGATGCATCAATCCTGTATCAACTCCTCTGTCCTTGATGTATCACATAGCATACAGTCCTTTGTTCTTGTATTTTTCCACTAATGCTTGTTCTCATGCTGTTGACTCTTGCAGTTTCTCATGTGCCCGGTCTTCCGTGTACTGACACAGAAGAGCGATCACGAAAGAGGATTGGAGCGCACCTGTGAGTCAAGCAGAGTCAAGAAAGAAGATGACAGTGGTGGACCTGTGAGTCAGGAGGGGACAAAAGAGGAGAAAGGTGATGGAGCTACGAGTCAAGAGTGAGGAGGAAGATGGGCAGCCTGAGCCAGCGAGAAGGAGAATGTATCCTTAAGCACAGGGAACGATCTGTGATTAGTGCGTCCCCCTCCCACCCCTAGAAACCATGCTCGGGGGTAAAGTGGTAAAATGGGAGCAGGGGCTGTTGGCTGTGTTTTGGGAGGTGGGGGTGGTGAGCAGGGGCTGGGCTCTTGGACTTGGGAGCAGTTAAGGGAGCAGGGTGGTCATCCCTTGGGAGGTGTCTGTCTGCCAGCAGGTAAAGGAGGGGGAAGAGGATCCTGCCGGGGTGAGGGCCTGGCCAGCTCTCCACTCCCAGGGCTCTTGATGCTGGTGTGGTGTGTTGCTGTAAGTGCCAGGGGTGACTGGCAAAGAAAGTCTTTGTGGGGTGCATGCTGGGAAACTGTGCTGCTACGGAGGGGCTGGGTTGGTGGGAAGGCCTGTGCGGGGGGCCGGGGCCAAGGCAAGGTGGGCTTGCTGTGGGATGTGGGGATGCGTCAGCGAGCGGACTCACCCCCTATGTGACTGTACGGGCTTGGGGTGGGTGTATTTCTGTCTTCAGGGCATTTCGGTTTGGGTGGAGCAGCTCACAAAGGCGAAAGCAAGAAAGGAAAGTAAGGTTGTGAATTTACGAGAAAGAGTGATCAAGAAAGAGGATTTAAGTTCATCCGGGAGTCGAGGGATCAAGAAAGAAGAGGAGGAAGGTGATGGACGTGCATATTGAAAATGAGAGGGAAGATGGGCAACCTGAAGCATGGAGCAAGGGAATGTCTCCTAGAACAAAGGGACCTTTCTGTAATCAGAGATCCCCCCTCCTACCCTACAAACTGAACAAAGAGGACTGCGAAAGGGAGCGCTCTGACAGGACAAGAGGTATCAGTAAATCTGGCAAGAGGACAGTGGGGGAAGCGCTCTGGCGGATCAACAAGTCTCAATATATGTGGCAAGAGGATGAAGGGGGAGAGTTCACCAGTGGTTCAAAAGTCACCCAGAAAAAGGGGAAGAGGATGTCAAGGGGGGAGCGCTCTGGTCGATCACAAGACTCTCCTAAAAAACACAACAGGATGGTGGTGGGGGGGCATGTCCTATATGGGACAAGGGGTCCCGAGAAATCCAGCAAGAGGATGGTGGGGGGGAGCACTCCAGCAGACCAAGAATGTACTAAGGAAAGGCAAAAGGACGGCAGGAGGAGAGACCCAGTGGGTCAAGAGGTACCGAGAAATCCAGCAAGAGGACGACAGGGAGGAGCTCTTTAGCAGGCCAAAATCCCACTGAGGAAAGGCAAGAGGACAGCGGGGGAGAGCGCTCCAGTTCTTCAAGTGACTTCCCAGGCAGAAGGCAGGAGCATGGCGGGGCAGGACTGCGGCAGGTCAAGAATTCTCAGTCTGGCAATAGGATGGCGGGGAGGAGCGTTCCAGCGGGAGAAGAGCGCCCTGACTAGAGGCAAGACGAGGGTGAGGGAGAGCACTCGGACGTGTCAAGAAGACTCCCCCAAAAAGTGCAAGAGGAAGGCCGGTGGGGAGAGCAATCCAGCAGATCAGGAAGTCTCAATAAATGCGGTAAGAAGGTGGCAGGTGGGAGCTCCCCAGTGGTTCAAGAGGTCCCAAGATATCCAGCAAGAGAACTGTGAGGGAGAGCGCTCCAACAGGTCAAGCGGTGTCAAGAAATCCAGCAAGACAATGGTGGAAAACGCTCCGGTGAGTCACAAGATTCCCCCAAAAAAAGGCAAGAGAATGGTGCAGGGGAGCACTCTGGTGGATCAAGAAGCACCCAGGAAAAGGGGAAGAAGATGGTGGGGGGGAGCACTCTGGTTGGTCACAAGACTCCCCCAGAAAACACAAGAGGGTGGCAGGGGGAACGCCCTAATGGGTCAAGAGGACCCAAGAAATCCAGCAAGAGGACGGCGAGGGGGAGCGCTCCGGCAGATCAGGAAGTCTCGATAAATGCGGTAAGAGCATGGTGGGTGGGAGGCCCCCAGTGGTTCAAGAGGTCCCAAGAAATCCAGCAAGAGGGCGGCGAGGGGGAGCGCTCTGGCAGATCAGGACGTCTCAATAAATGCGGTAAAAGGATGGTGGGTGGGAGCCCCCCAGTGGTTCACAAGGTTCCAGGAAATCCAGCAAGAGGACGGCGTGGGGGAGCGCTGTGGCAGATGAAGAACCCTCAATACATCTGGCAAGAGGACGGTGAGGGGGTGCTCTGATGGGTCAAGGTTGCTCTGAAAAAAGCCCAAGAGGGTGGTAAGGAGAAGCTCACCGGTGATTCACGAATCACCCAGAAAAAAGGGAAGAGGACAGTGCGGGGGAGCTCTTCAGTTGTTGAAGAGAATCCCCAGAAAAAGGCAGGAGGATGATGAGGGGGAACACTCTGGCGGGTCAAGAAGTCTCAATAAGTCCGGCAAGAAGACGGTGGGGAGGAGAGCTCGTGTGGGTCAGGAGGTCCCAAGAAACCCAGCAAGAGGACAGCAGGGGCGAGCGCTCCGGCAGATCAGGAAATCTCGATAAATGCAGTTAGAGGATGGTGGGTGTGAGCCCCTCAGTTGTTTAAGACGTCCCAAGAAATCCAGCAAGAGAACTGCGAGGGGGAGCGCTCCGGCAGGTCAAGCGATGTCAAGAAATCCAGCAAGACAATGGTGGAGAACTCTCCGGCGAGTCACAAGACTCTCCCAAAAAAGGCAAAAGAATGGTGCAGGGGAGCACTCTGGTGGATCAAGAAGCACCCAGGAAAAGGGGAAGAGGATGGTGGGGGGAAACGGCCTGGTTGGTCACAAGACTCCCCCAAAAACCACAAGAGGGTGGCAGGGGGAACGCCCTAATGGGTCAAGAAGTCCCAAGAAATCCAGCAAGAGGACGACAGGGAGGAGCTCTTTAGCAGGCCAAAATCCCACTGAGGAAAGGCAAGAGGACAGCGGGGGAGAGCGCTCCAGTTCTTCAAGTGACTTCCCAGGCAGAAGGCAGGAGCATGGTGGGGCAGGACTGCGGCAGGTCAAGAATTCTCGGTCTGGCAATAGGATGGCGGGGAGGAGCGTTCCAGCGGGAGAAGAGCGCCCTGACTAGAGGCAAGACAAGGGTGAGGGAGAGCGCTCGGATGTGTGAAGAAGACTCCCCCAAAAAAGTGCAAGAGGAAGGCCAGGGGGAGAGCAATCCAGCAGATCAGGAAGTCTCAATAAATGCGGTAAGAGGATGGCGGGTGGGAGCCCCCCCAGTGGTCCAAGAGATCCCAAGAAATCCAGCAAGAGGACGGCAAGGGGGAGCGCTCCAGCAGATCAGGAAATCTCGATAAATGCGGTTAGAGGATGGTGGGTGGGAGCCCCACAGTTGTTTAAGGCATCCCAAGAAATCCAGCAAAAGGACGGCGAGGGGGAACGCTCTGGCAGATCAGGACGTCTCAAAAAATGCGGTAAGAGGATGGCGGGTGGGAGCCCCCCAGTGGTTCAAAATGTCCCAAGATATCCAGGAAGAGAACTGTGAGGGAGAGCGCTCCAACAGGTCAAGCGGTGTCAACAAATCCAGCAAGACAATGGTGGAGAACGCTCCGGTGAGTCACAAGACTCCACCAAAAAAGGCAAGAGAATGGTTAGAGGATGGTAACAGTCAGCTTTGAGAGCACTCTGGTGGATCAAGAAGCACCCAGGAAAAAAAGGGGAAGAGGATGGTGGGGGGAAACGGCCTGGTTGATCACAAGACTCCCCCAAAAACCACAAGAGGGTGGCAGGGGGAACGCCCTAAGGGGTCAAGAGGTTCCAAGAAATCCAGCAGGAGGACGGCGAGGGGGAGCGCTCCAGCAGGCTGAGATTGTACTAAAGAAAGGCAAAAGGACAGCAGGAGGAGAAACCCAGTGGGTCAAGAGGTCCCAAGAAATCCAGTAAGAGGACAACAGGGAGGAGTGCTCTGGCAGGCCAAAATCTCAGTGAAGAAAGGCAAGAGGACAGCAGGGGTGAGTGCTCCAGTTCTTCAAGTGACTTCCCAGGTAGAAGGCAGAAGGACGGTGGGGTAGCGCTGGGACAGGTCGAGAATTCTCAATCTGGCAATAGGACAGCAGGGAGGAGCATCCAGCGGGACAGGAGCGCCCTGAAAATAGGCAAGACAAGGGCGAGTGAGAGCACTCCGAGATGTCAAGAAGTGTCAAAAAATCTGGTAAAGGATGGCAGGGGGGAGTGATGCAGATATTCAAGAGACTCCCCATTAAAAGGCAAGAGGTCTGCGCGGGGAAGTGCTCCAGCACGTCAAGATCGCACTGAAGAAAGGCAAGGTCACAGTGGGGGGGAGCATTCCCGTTGTTCCAATGGTTCAAAAGGTCCCAAGAAATCCAACAAGAGAACTGCGAGGGGGAGCGCTCTGGCAAGTCAAGCGGTGTCAATAACCCCAGCAAGGCAACGGCGGAGAGCGCTCTGGTGAGTCACGAGACTCCCCTACAAAGGACGAGAGGATGGTGGAGGGGAGCCCACCAGTGGTTCAAGCAGCACCCAGGAAAAGGGGAGGAGGCTGACGAGGGGCAGGCCTCTGGCGGGCCAAGATCGCTGAGGGAAGGTGCGGGGGAGCTTGCTGGTGGCTCAAGAGACCTCTAGAAAAAGGTAAGAGGGCGGCGGGGGGTGGGAGGGCGCCTCAGCTGGTGAAGAGGAACCCCGAAAACAAGGCAAGAGAATGTTGGTGGGGGGAGCGCTCTGGCGGTTCCAGAGGCTCCCCGAGATCCGCTCAGACGGCAGCGGGTAACGCGGCAGCTCAGCGTCAATCAAAGAAGAACAGGAAGGCGGTTGACCTGCAATTCCAGAGCGAGGAGGAAGACTGGCAACCCGAACGAGGAGCAGCAGAACTTGGCATGGCCTCTGAAATCCTCCTTTAATCTGGGCTCAGGTAAGCTGGAAGCAGGGGACATAGGCTGGGGTTTGGGAGGTGGGCAGGTGAGAAATGATCCGCGTTTTTGATCTCCTGAGTGACTGAAGCGCCTGGGAGTTCATTTGGAGTCGTTGCCTTACTTGATTTTACACTGACTTTTGCATTATATTATAATGACGTAGAATTTTCCGCTTTGACATCGAAACCTAAACTTCTTTGGAAATTCATCCTCTGTCCCTTCAGTCTCAGCTCGTGGCACTTCCACTGTCTCGTGGCCCGCGTTTCAATGTACATTAGATCGCTTCCTGGGCCTTGGATTTTAAGTAATGGTCCGTCACAAGTTTGTTTTTCTTGTCCTTAACAGGCAGCTTTGAGAGCTCTCTAAGGAAAAGTGATATCTTTTTACCTTGTTACTGCTCTTTCCATGTTACGAGCAGCCACCCTCTTTATGATCAGTCTCATGCTTTTCTTCCTTTCTTGCCCAGGTTCAGAATACCAGGAATTCCAAGCTTCAAGTTTCCTGTGGAACATTGCGGGAGACCTTGATAACGTGGCAATGAGGGAGGTGATGAAGAGAAACAATACCTGTTCCTTTCCCATTTCAAGACGTTATTTTTTACCTTCCTGGTAGCTGTGAGATGATTTGCAATCTTGCGCTAGCATCTGCCTGAAAGAGAACACGGACCCTTTGGGTGCCTCCTCAAGAAATACTTGCTCTATGGTTCTGGCGATGTCCAGGCTTCAAGGGTGGGGCATAGGGGAGTGTAAATCTTAGGGGGCCTCCCGGGATGTCTGCAGGTTTGGGTGACCCGTGGCTGGGACGGGGACGCCGAGGTTGTCAATCTTGCCCTGAATCTCTCGCTCCCTCTCTTGCAGCACCCGAGACCGAATGGAGGAGCAAGTGTACGGGAAGTTCCTGCGCCACGACACAGATCACATTTATCGCTCTCGCCCTGAGAGACCCGGAGAACCAAACCGTTCCCATCGTGCCTTGAAGCAGCCTCTGCTCACGCGCTTCTCCCAGGGAGAAGGCAGAATGGCAGTAGCTCGCCACGTTATACCACAGGGTGCACACTCTGCAGCTTTCAAGCCCAGCTCTGCGTTAGCTCACCCCTGCAATTTTGCACCGCCCAAGCAAATTTGAGTTGTCGCTGGTTGTTGCAGCGTTTGGCTTTGGTGAGGACAGCGTGTGTTTGTCAGCAGTTGGTGTAGGGTGGAATCTTGAGGAGAAAGTGATATTTCCGTGCCAGAACTGGTTGGTGTTTGCATGGTATTGTGGTAGTTGTTCCCACAGGTGATCAGTGCTGGAGTGTTATTGCAGGATGAGGGGATTTTGAAGGCTTGTCTGTGAGATGCACTAGAGGCAGCAGTTGCAAACGAAAGGCTGAGGTGTGGAGAGTTTGTCGGTGGGTTTTGGACAGTTGTCAGTTGAAGAGTTGGTTGTTTGCAGGTGAGGTGTAGAGCAGAGGGTGAAGCTGACTTTGCCTGGGCGGCGCAACTGGATGGGTGTGCAGAGCTGAGGAGAGCGGGCTTCTGCGGGTGACCCTAAAGCTGGAGAACCAGCCAGCGGCAGCTCCAGACAGTCCCGCTGCCGAGCTTGGCTGTGTAGGGCCAGTGCCCTGGGGCACAGGGAGTGTGACCCTCCGCAAGCACCAAACAGCAGGTGAGGACTGTGGGGATTTGTACTGAGCTATGATATCTCTAAGGCATGTGCGAGGGGCCGGGGCCAAGGCAAGGTGGGCTCGTTGTGGGGTGTGGGGAGGTGTCAGCCCCCGGACTCAGCCCCTGTCTGATTGTAGTGCCCTTGGGCTGGTGTAGCTCAGTCCTCTGTGTGTTTCTCTTCAGGTGGAGCAGCGTGCAAAGGAAAAGCAAGGAAGGAGAGGAAGGTGGTGAACCTATGAGGAAGAGTGTAGCGAATCTGGCGTGGACTCACGGTAAGGTGCCATGAGAGACATTTATTACAAACTCAGGTTTGCATTTATACTCGCTATGATGCTTGCTCAAGCGTTTGCTCTTTAGCTAAGTTAGACATTACATGAGCGATGTAACTGCCATATACGCATTTTTTTCTATAGTAAGCTGTCCCTCTGTCCCTGATGTATCAGTCCTGTATCCTGTATCTTAGTAGTCATAATTTTTCCCCAAGTAGATGAATATTTTGCAAGCAGCTTTATCTCCAGTCGTTACCTGTTCCTATAATTCTCATTCATCTTTGTGCCATGTCTCCAACTGAAATGTACCAGTTGTAGGAAAGTCTAGCACATGATTAGCAATCCATTGTAATAAACTCACCAATCAGACCCCTGATACATCCTGATTTTGCGTTTGTAGCGCATGTTGAAGGACATCCAGGGTTTGTCTTTGCTTAAGGGATAACTTCCCTCCCATGGTTCCCAATCGCTCACCTTTCGTTGGTGGTGGGCGCGCACTGTCCTGGTTCCCGGTCCTGTTTCCTGGTTCGATTGGGCTTCGCTACCAGAGCGGCTACTGCCTTTATAGGCACGCTGAAAGTCCCTGTTCCAGGGCGCCATTTGTAGCGAATGCGGTACGGACTCTCTTTTAAGGTGCAATGAGAGATGTTTATTACAAATTCAGGCTTGCGTTTATACTCGCTATGATACTTGCTCAAGCATTTGTTGATTAGCTAAGTTAGTCATTACATAAGTGATGTGTTTTGTGTTCCCACCAAAGTCACTGCCATAAACACCTTTTTTGTCTATCACAAGCTGTCCCTCTGTCCTTGATGCATCAATCCTGTATCAACTCCTCTGTCCTTGATGTATCACATAGCATACAGTCCTTTGTTCTTGTATTTTTCCACTAATGCTTGTTCTCATGCTGTTGACTCTTGCAGTTTCTCATGTGCCCGGTCTTCCGTGTACTGACACAGAAGAGCGATCACGAAAGAGGATTGGAGCGCACCTGTGAGTCAAGCAGAGTCAAGAAAGAAGATGACAGTGGTGGACCTGTGAGTCAGGAGGGGACAAAAGAGGAGAAAGGTGATGGAGCTACGAGTCAAGAGTGAGGAGGAAGATGGGCAGGCTGAGCCAGCGAGAAGGAGAATGTATCCTTAAGCACAGGGAACGATCTGTGATTAGTGCGTCCCCCTCCCACCCCTAGAAACCGTGCTCGGGGGTAAAGTGGTAAAATGGGAGCAGGGGCTGTTGGCTGTGTTTTGGGAGGTGGGGGTGGTGAGCAGGGGCTGGGCTCTTGGACTTGGGAGCAGTTAAGGGAGCAGGGTGGTCATCCCTTGGGAGGTGTCTGTCTGCCAGCAGGTAAAGGAGGGGGAAGAGGATCCTGCCGGGGTGAGGGCCTGGCCAGCTCTCCACTCCCAGGGCTCTTGATGCTGGTGTGGTGTGTTGCTGTAAGTGCCAGGGGTGACTGGCAAAGAAAGTCTTTGTGGGGTGCATGCTGGGAAACTGTGCTGCTACGGAGGGGCTGGGTTGGTGGGAAGGCCTGTGCGGGGGGCCGGGGCCAAGGCAAGGTGGCCTTGTGGTGGGGTGTGGGGATGCGTCAGCGACCGGACTCGCCCCCTCGTGTGACTGTACGGGCCTGGGGTGGGTATATTTTTGTTTTCTGTGCATCTCTGTTCGGGTGGAGCAGCTCGCAAAGGCGAAAGCAAGAAAGAAGAGGAAGGTGGTGAACCTACGAGGAAGAGCGATCAAGAAAGAGGATTGGAGTGCATCTGCAAGTCAACAGGGATCAAGAAAGAAGATGACGGTGGTAGAGCTGCGAGTCAGGAGGGATCAAGAAAGAAGAGGAGGAAGGTGATGGAGCTGCGAGTCAGGAGTGAGGAGGAAGAAAATGTCCCCCTTGGGACAGGGACCTCCCTGTAATCAGGACTGCGCCCTCCCACCCCTGGAAAGTGCTCAGGGGCCCAGACATCCATGGGAAGGTTGTGTCCGACAACACGAGCCAGATCTTCAGCACTGGCTGCTGTTCAGCTGGGACCAGGGGCTGCTGGTGGGGTTTTGGGAGGCGGGGTGGGTGAGTAGAGGCTGGGCTTTTGTACTCATGAGTGGTTGAGAGAGAGGGCTGGACACCTCTTGGGAGGTGTCTTGTCTGTCTGCCATCAGCTAAAGGAGGGGGAAGAGGATCCTGCCGGGGTGAGGGCCTGGCCAGCTCTCCACTCCCAGGGCTCTTGATGCTGATGTGGTGTGTTGCTGTAAGTGCCAGGGGTGACTGGCAAAGAAAGTCTTTGTGGGGTGCATGCTGGGAAACTGTGCTGCTACGGAGGGGCTGGGTTGGTGGGAAGGCCTGTGCGGGGGGCCGGGGCCAAGGCAAGGTGGGCTTGCTGTGGGATGTGGGGATGCGTCAGCGAGCGGACTCACCCCCTATGTGACTGTACGGGCTTGGGGTGGGTGTATTTCTGTCTTCAGGGCATTTCGGTTTGGGTGGAGCAGCTCACAAAGGCGAAAGCAAGAAAGGAAAGTAAGGTTGTGAACTTACGAGAAAGAGTGATCAAGAAAGAGGATTTGAGTTCATGCGGGAGTCGAGGGATCAAGAAAGAAGAGGAGGAAGGTGATGGACGTGCATATTGAAAATGAGAGGGAAGATGGGCAACCTGAAGCATGGAGCAAGGGAATGTCTCCTAGAACAAAGGGACCTTTCTGTAATCAGAGATCCCCCCTCCTACCCTACAAACTGAACAAAGAGGACTGCGAGAGGGAGCGCTCTGACAGGACAAGAGGTATCAGTAAATCTGGCAAGAGGACAGTGGGGGAAGCGCTCTGGCGGATCAACAAGTCTCAATATATGTGGCAAGAGGATGATGGGGGAGAGTTCACCAGTGGTTCAAAAGTCACCCAGAAAAAGGGGAAGAGGATGTCAAGGGGGGAGCGCTCTGGTCGATCACAAGACTCTCCTAAAAAACACAACAGGATGGTGGTGGGGGGGAATGTCCTATATGGGACAAGGGGTCCCGAGAAATCCAGCAAGAGGATGGTGGGGGGGAGCACTCCAGCAGACCAAGAATGTACTAAGGAAAGGCAAAAGGACGGCAGGAGGAGAGACCCAGTGGGTCAAGAGGTACCGAGAAATCCAGCAAGAGGACGACAGGGAGGAGCTCTTTAGCAGGCCAAAATCCCACTGAGGAAAGGCAAGAGGACAGCGGGGGAGAGCGCTCCAGTTCTTCAAGTGACTTCCCAGGCAGAAGGCAGGAGCATGGCGGGGCAGGACTGCGGCAGGTCAAGAATTCTCAGTCTGGCAATAGGATGGCGGGGAGGAGCGTTCCAGCGGGAGAAGAGCGCCCTGACTAGAGGCAAGACAAGGGTGAGGGAGAGCACTCGGACGTGTCAAGAAGACTCCCCCAAAAAGTGCAAGAGGAAGGCCGGTGGGGAGAGCAATCCAGCAGATCAGGAAGTCTCAATAAATGCGGTAAGAAGGTGGCAGGTGGGAGCTCCCCAGTGGTTCAAGAGGTCCCAAGATATCCAGCAAGAGAACTGTGAGGGAGAGCGCTCCAACAGGTCAAGCGGTGTCAAGAAATCCAGCAAGACAATGGTGGAAAACGCTCCGGTGAGTCACAAGATTCCCCCAAAAAAAGGCAAGAGAATGGTGCAGGGGAGCACTCTGGTGGATCAAGAAGCACTCAGGAAAAGGGGAAGAAGATGGTGGGGGGGAGCACTCTGGTTGGTCACAAGACTCCCCCAGAAAACACAAGAGGGTGGCAGGGGGAACACCCTAATGGGTCAAGAGGACCCAAGAAATCCAGCAAGAGGACGGCGAGGGGGAGCGCTCCAGCAGATCAGGAAGTCTCGATAAATGCGGTAAGAGGATGGCGGGTGGGAGCCCCCCCAGTGGTCCAAGAGATCCCAAGAAATCCAGCAAGAGGATGGCAAGGGGGAGCGCTCTGGCAGATCAGGACGTCTCAATAAATGCGGTAAAAGGATGGTGGGTGGGAGCCCCCCAGTGATTCACAAGGTTCCAGGAAATCCAGCAAGAGGACGGCGTGGGGGAGCGCTGTGGCAGATGAAGAACCCTCAGTACATCTGGCAAGAGGACGGTGAGGGGGTGCTCTGATGGGTCAAGGTTGCTCTGAAAAAAGCCCAAGAGGGTGGTAAGGAGAAGCTCACCGGTGATTCACGAATCACCCAGAAAAAAGGGAAGAGGACAGTGCGGGGGAGCTCTTCAGTTGTTGAAGAGAATCCCCAGAAAAAGGCAGGAGGATGATGAGGGGGAACACTCTGGCGGGTCAAGAAGTCTCAATAAGTCCGGCAAGAAGACGGTGGGGAGGAGAGCTCGTGTGGGTCAAGAGGTCCCAAGAAACCCAGCAAGAGGACAGCAGGGGCGAGCGCTCCGGCAGATCAGGAAATCTCGATAAATGCAGTTAGAGGATGGTGGGTGTGAGCCCCTCAGTTGTTTAAGGCATCCCAAGAAATCCAGCAAAAGGACGGCGAGGGGGAACGCTCTGGCAGATCAGGACGTCTCAATAAATGCGGTAAGAGGATGGCGGGTGGGAGCCCCCCAGTGGTTCAAAATGTCCCAAGATATCCAGGAAGAGAACTGTGAGGGGGAGCGCTCCGGCAGGTCAAGCGATGTCAACAAATCCAGCAAGACAATGGTGGAGAACGCTCCGGTGAGTCACAAGACTCCACCAAAAAAGGCAAGAGAATGGTTAGAGGATGGTAACAGGCAGCTTTGAGAGCACTCTGGTGGATCAAGAAGCACCCAGGAAAAGGGGAAGAGGATGGTGGGGGGAAACGGCCTGGTTGATCACAAGACTCCCCCAAAAACCACAAGAGGGTGGCAGGGGGAACGCCCTAAGGGGTCAAGAGGTTCCAAGAAATCCAGCAGGAGGACGGCGAGGGGGAGCGCTCCAGCAGGCTGAGATTGTACTAAAGAAAGGCAAAAGGACAGCAGGAGGAGAGACCCAGTGGGTCAAGAGGTCCCAAGAAATCCAGTGAGAGGACAACAGGGAGGAGTGCTCTGGCAGGCCAAAATCTCAGTGAAGAAAGGCAAGAGGACAGCAGGGGGGAGTGCTCCAGTTCTTCAAGTGACTTCCCAGGTAGAAGGCAGAAGGACGGTGGGGTAGCGCTGGGACAGGTCGAGAATTCTCAATCTGGCAATAGGACAGCAGGGAGGAGCATCCAGCGGGACAGGAGCGCCCTGAAAATAGGCAAGACAAGGGTGAGTGAGAGCACTCCGAGATGTCAAGAAGTGTCAAAAAATCTGGTAAAGGATGGCAGGGGGGAGTGCTGTGGATATTCAAGAGACTCCCCAGTAAAAGGCAAGAGGACGGCGCGGGGAAGTACTCCGAGATGTCAAGTAGTGTCAAAAAATCTGGTAAAGGATGGCAGGGGGGAGTGCTGTGGATATTCAAGAGACTCCCCAGTAAAAGGCAAGAGGACGGCGCGGGGAAGTGCTCCAGCACGTCAAGATCGCACTGAAGAAAGGCAAGGTCACAGTGGGGGGGAGCATTCCCGTTGTTCCAATGGTTCAAAAGGTCCCAAGAAATCCAACAAGAGAACTGCGAGGGGGAGCGCTCTGGCAAGTCAAGCGGTGTCAATAACCCCAGCAAGGCAACGGCGGAGAGCGCTCTGGTGAGTCACGAGACTCCCCTACAAAGGACGAGAGGATGGTGGAGGGGAGCCCACCGGTGGTTCAAGCAGCACCCAGGAAAAGGGGAGGAGGCTGACGAGGGGCAGGCCTCTGGCGGGCCAAGATCGCTGAGGGAAGGTGCGGGGGAGCTTGCTGGTGGCTCAAGAGACCTCTAGAAAAAGGTAAGAGGGCGGCGGGGGGTGGGAGGGCGCCTCAGCTGGTGAAGAGGAACCCCGAAAACAAGGCAAGAGAATGTTGGTGGGGGGAGTGCTCTGGCGGTTCCAGAGGCTCCCCGAGATCCGCTCAGACGGCAGCGGGTAACGCGGCAGCTCAGCGTCAATCAAAGAAGAACAGGAAGGCGGTTGACCTGCAATTCCAGAGCGAGGAGGAAGACTGGCAACCCGAACGAGGAGCAGCAGAACTTGGCATGGCCTCTGAAATCCTCCTTTAATCTGGGCTCAGGTAAGCTGGAAGCAGGGGACATAGGCTGGGGTTTGGGAGGTGGGCAGGTGAGAAATGATCCGCATTTTTGATCTGCTGAGTGACTGAAGCGCCTGGGAGTTCATTTGGAGTCGTTGCCTTACTTGATTTTACACTGACTTTTGCATTATATTTTAATGACGTAGAATTTTCCGTTTTGACATCGAAACCTAAACTTCTTTGGAAATTCATCCTCTGTCCCTTCAGTCTCAGCTCGTGGCACTTCCACTGTCTCGTGGCCCGCGTTTCAATGTACATTAGATCGCTTCCTGGGCCTTGGATTTTAAGTAATGGTCCGTCACAAGTTTGTTTTTCTTGTCCTTAACAGGCAGCTTTGAGAGCTCTCTAAGGAAAAGTGATATCTTTTTACCTTGTTACTGCTCTTTCCATGTTACGAGCAGCCACCCTCTTTATGATCAGTCTCATGCTTTTCTTCCTTTCTTGCCCAGGTTCAGAATACCAGGAATTCCAAGCTTCAAGTTTCCTGTGGAACATTGCGGGAGACCTTGATAACGTGGCAATGAGGGAGGTGATGAAGAGAAACAATACCTGTTCCTTTCCCATTTCAAGACGTTATTTTTTACATTCCTGGTAGCTGTGAGATGATTTGCAATCTTGCGCTAGCATCTGCCTGAAAGAGAACACGGACCCTTTGGGTGCCTCCTCAAGAAATACTTGCTCTATGGTTCTGGCGATGTCCAGGCTTCAAGGGTGGGGCATAGGGGAGTGTAAATCTTAGGGGGCCTCCCGGGATGTCTGCAGGTTTGGGTGACCCGTGGCTGGGACGGGGACGCCGAGGTTGTCAATCTTGCCCTGAATCTCTCGCTCCCTCTCTTGCAGCACCCGAGACCGAATGGAGGAGCAAGTGTACGGGAAGTTCCTGCGCCACGCCACAGATCACATTTATCGCTCTCGCCCTGAGAGACCCGGAGAACCAAACCGTTCCCATCGTGCCTTGAAGCAGCCTCTGCTCACGCGCTTCTCCCAGGGAGAAGGCAGAATGGCAGTAGCTCGCCACGTTATACCACAGGGTGCACACTCTGCAGCTTTCAAGCCCAGCTCTGCGTTAGCTCACCCCTGCAATTTTGCACCGCCCACGCAAATTTGAGTTGTCGCTGGTTGTTGCAGCGTTTGGCTTTGGTGAGGACAGCGTGTGTTTGTCAGCAGTTGGTGTAGGGTGGAATCTTGAGGAGAAAGTGATATTTCCGTGCCAGAACTGGTTGGTGTTTGCATGGTATTGTGGTAGTTGTTCCCGCAGGTGATCAGTGCTGGAGTGTTATTGCAGGATGAGGGGATTTTGAAGGCTTGTCTGTGAGATGCACTAGAGGCAGCAGTTGCAAACGAAAGGCTGAGGTGTGGAGAGTTTGTCGGTGGGTTTTGGACAGTTGTCAGTTGAAGAGTTGGTTGTTTGCAGGTGAGGTGTAGAGCAGAGGGTGAAGCTGACTTTGCCTGGGCGGCGCAACTGGATGGGTGTGCAGAGCTGAGGAGAGCGGGCTTCTGCGGGTGACCCTAAAGCTGGAGAACCAGCCAGCGGCAGCTCCAGACAGTCCCGCTGCCGAGCTTGGCTGTGTAGGGCCAGTGCCCTGGGGCACAGGGAGTGTGACCCTCCGCAAGCACCAAACAGCAGGTGAGGACTGTGGGGATTTGTACTGAGCTATGATATCTCTAAGGCATGTGCGAGGGGCCGGGGCCAAGGCAAGGTGGGCTCGTTGTGGGGTGTAGGGAGGTGTCAGCCCCCGGACTCAGCCCCTGTCTGATTGTAGTGCCCTTGGGCTGGTGTAGCTCAGTCCTCTGTGTGTTTCTCTTCAGGTGGAGCAGCGTGCAAAGGAAAAGCAAGGAAGGAGAGGAAGGTGGTGAACCTATGAGGAAGAGTGTAGCGAATCTGGCGTGGACTCACGGTAAGGTGCCATGAGAGACATTTATTACAAACTCAGGTTTGCATTTATACTCGCTATGATGCTTGCTCAAGCATTTGCTCTTTAGCTAAGTTAGACATTACATGAGCGATGTAACTGCCATATACGCATTTTTTTCTATAGTAAGCTGTCCCTCTGTCCCTGATGTATCAGTCCTGTATCCTGTATCTTAGTAGTCATAATTTTTCCCCAAGTAGATGAATATTTGCAAGCAGCTTTATCTCCAGTCGTTACCTGTTCCTATAATTCTCATTCATCTTTGTGCCATGTCTCCAACTGAAATGTACCAGTTGTAGGAAAGTCTAGCACCTGATTAGCAATCCATTCTAATAAACTCACCAATCAGACCCCTGATACATCCTGATTTTGCGTTTGTAGCGCATGTTGAAGGACATCCAGGGTTTGTCTTTGCTTAAGGGATAACTTCCCTCCCATGGTTCCCAATCGCTCACCTTTCGTTGGTGGTGGGCGCGCACTGTCCTGGTTCCCGGTCCTGTTTCCTGGTTCGATTGGGCTTCGCTACCAGAGCGGCTACTGCCTTTATAGGCACGCTGAAAGTCCCTGTTCCAGGGCGCCATTTGTAGCGAATGCGGTACGGACTCTCTTTTAAGGTGCAATGAGAGATGTTTATTACAAATTCAGGCTTGCGTTTATACTCGCTATGATGCTTGCTCAAGCATTTGTTGATTAGCTAAGTTAGTCATTACATAAGTGATGTGTTTTGTGTTCCCACCAAAGTCACTGCCATAAACACCTTTTTTGTCTATCACAAGCTGTCCCTCTGTCCTTGATGCATCAATCCTGTATCAACTCCTCTGTCCTTGATGTATCACATAGCATACAGTCCTTTGTTCTTGTATTTTTCCACTAATGCTTGTTCTCATGCTGTTGACTCTTGCAGTTTCTCATGTGCCCGGTCTTCCGTGTACTGACACAGAAGAGCGATCACGAAAGAGGATTGGAGCGCACCTGTGAGTCAAGCAGAGTCAAGAAAGAAGATGACAGTGGTGGACCTGTGAGTCAGGAGGGGACAAAAGAGGAGAAAGGTGATGGAGCTACGAGTCAAGAGTGAGGAGGAAGATGGGCAGGCTGAGCCAGCGAGAAGGAGAATGTATCCTTAAGCACAGGGAACGATCTGTGATTAGTGCGTCCCCCTCCCACCCCTAGAAACCGTGCTCGGGGGTAAAGTGGTAAAATGGGAGCAGGGGCTGTTGGCTGTGTTTTGGGAGGTGGGGGTGGTGAGCAGGGGCTGGGCTCTTGGACTTGGGAGCAGTTAAGGGAGCAGGGTGGTCATCCCTTGGGAGGTGTCTGTCTGCCAGCAGGTAAAGGAGGGGGAAGAGGATCCTGCCGGGGTGAGGGCCTGGCCAGCTCTCCACTCCCAGGGCTCTTGATGCTGGTGTGGTGTGTTGCTGTAAGTGCCAGGGGTGACTGGCAAAGAAAGTCTTTGTGGGGTGCATGCTGGGAAACTGTGCTGCTACGGAGGGGCTGGGTTGGTGGGAAGGCCTGTGCGGGGGGCCGGGGCCAAGGCAAGGTGGCCTTGTGGTGGGGTGTGGGGATGCGTCAGCGACCGGACTCGCCCCCTCGTGTGACTGTACGGGCCTGGGGTGGGTATATTTTTGTTTTCTGTGCATCTCTGTTCGGGTGGAGCAGCTCGCAAAGGCGAAAGCAAGAAAGAAGAGGAAGGTGGTGAACCTACGAGGAAGAGCGATCAAGAAAGAGGATTGGAGTGCATCTGCAAGTCAACAGGGATCAAGAAAGAAGATGACGGTGGTAGAGCTGCGAGTCAGGAGGGATCAAGAAAGAAGAGGAGGAAGGTGATGGAGCTGCGAGTCAGGAGTGAGGAGGAAGAAAATGTCCCCCTTGGGACAGGGACCTCCCTGTAATCAGGACTGCGCCCTCCCACCCCTGGAAACTGCTCAGGGGCCCAGACATCCATGGGAAGGTTGTGTCCGACAACACGAGCCAGATCTTCAGCACTGGCTGCTGTTCAGCTGGGACCAGGGGCTGCTGGTGGGGTTTTGGGAGGCGGGGTGGGTGAGTAGAGGCTGGGCTTTTGTACTCATGAGTGGTTGAGAGAGAGGGCTGGACACCTCTTGGGAGGTGTCTTGTCTGTCTGCCATCAGCTAAAGGAGGGGGAAGAGGATCCTGCCGGGGTGAGGGCCTGGCCAGCTCTCCACTCCCAGGGCTCTTGATGCTGATGTGGTGTGTTGCTGTAAGTGCCAGGGGTGACTGGCAAAGAAAGTCTTTGTGGGGTGCATGCTGGGAAACTGTGCTGCTACGGAGGGGCTGGGTTGGTGGGAAGGCCTGTGCGGGGGGCCGGGGCCAAGGCAAGGTGGGCTTGCTGTGGGATGTGGGGATGCGTCAGCGAGCGGACTCACCCCCTATGTGACTGTACGGGCTTGGGGTGGGTGTATTTCTGTCTTCAGGGCATTTCGGTTTGGGTGGAGCAGCTCACAAAGGCGAAAGCAAGAAAGGAAAGTAAGGTTGTGAACTTACGAGAAAGAGTGATCAAGAAAGAGGATTTGAGTTCATGCGGGAGTCGAGGGATCAAGAAAGAAGAGGAGGAAGGTGATGGACGTGCATATTGAAAATGAGAGGGAAGATGGGCAACCTGAAGCATGGAGCAAGGGAATGTCTCCTAGAACAAAGGGACCTTTCTGTAATCAGAGATCCCCCCTCCTACCCTACAAACTGAACAAAGAGGACTGCGAGAGGGAGCGCTCTGACAGGACAAGAGGTATCAGTAAATCTGGCAAGAGGACAGTGGGGGAAGCGCTCTGGCGGATCAACAAGTCTCAATATATGTGGCAAGAGGATGATGGGGGAGAGTTCACCAGTGGTTCAAAAGTCACCCAGAAAAAGGGGAAGAGGATGTCAAGGGGGGAGCGCTCTGGTCGATCACAAGACTCTCCTAAAAAACACAACAGGATGGTGGTGGGGGGGAATGTCCTATATGGGACAAGGGGTCCCGAGAAATCCAGCAAGAGGATGGTGGGGGGGAGCACTCCAGCAGACCAAGAATGTACTAAGGAAAGGCAAAAGGACGGCAGGAGGAGAGACCCAGTGGGTCAAGAGGTACCGAGAAATCCAGCAAGAGGACGACAGGGAGGAGCTCTTTAGCAGGCCAAAATCCCACTGAGGAAAGGCAAGAGGACAGCGGGGGAGAGCGCTCCAGTTCTTCAAGTGACTTCCCAGGCAGAAGGCAGGAGCATGGCGGGGCAGGACTGCGGCAGGTCAAGAATTCTCAGTCTGGCAATAGGATGGCGGGGAGGAGCGTTCCAGCGGGAGAAGAGCGCCCTGACTAGAGGCAAGACGAGGGTGAGGGAGAGCACTCGGACGTGTCAAGAAGACTCCCCCAAAAAGTGCAAGAGGAAGGCCGGTGGGGAGAGCAATCCAGCAGATCAGGAAGTCTCAATAAATGCGGTAAGAAGGTGGCAGGTGGGAGCTCCCCAGTGGTTCAAGAGGTCCCAAGATATCCAGCAAGAGAACTGTGAGGGAGAGCGCTCCAACAGGTCAAGCGGTGTCAAGAAATCCAGCAAGACAATGGTGGAAAACGCTCCGGTGAGTCACAAGATTCCCCCAAAAAAAGGCAAGAGAATGGTGCAGGGGAGCACTCTGGTGGATCAAGAAGCACCCAGGAAAAGGGGAAGAAGATGGTGGGGGGGAGCACTCTGGTTGGTCACAAGACTCCCCCAGAAAACACAAGAGGGTGGCAGGGGGAACGCCCTAATGGGTCAAGAGGACCCAAGAAATCCAGCAAGAGGACGGCGAGGGGGAGCGCTCCAGCAGATCAGGAAGTCTCGATAAATGCAGTAAGAGCATGGTGGGTGGGAGGCCCCCAGTGGTTCAAGAGGTCCCAAGAAATCCAGCAAGAGGGCGGCGAGGGGGAGCGCTCTGGCAGATCAGGACGTCTCAATAAATGCGGTAAAAGGATGGTGGGTGGGAGCCCCCCAGTGATTCACAAGGTTCCAGGAAATCCAGCAAGAGGACGGCGTGGGGGAGCGCTGTGGCAGATGAAGAACCCTCAGTACATCTGGCAAGAGGACGGTGAGGGGGTGCTCTGATGGGTCAAGGTTGCTCTGAAAAAAGCCCAAGAGGGTGGTAAGGAGAAGCTCACCGGTGATTCACGAATCACCCAGAAAAAAGGGAAGAGGACAGTGCGGGGGAGCTCTTCAGTTGTTGAAGAGAATCCCCAGAAAAAGGCAGGAGGATGATGAGGGGGAAAACTCTGGCGGGTCAAGAAGTCTCAATAAGTCCGGCAAGAAGACGGTGGGGAGGAGAGCTCGTGTGGGTCAAGAGGTCCCAAGAAACCCAGCAAGAGGACAGCAGGGGCGAGCGCTCCGGCAGATCAGGAAATCTCGATAAATGCAGTTAGAGGATGGTGGGTGTGAGCCCCTCAGTTGTTTAAGACGTCCCAAGAAATCCAGCAAGAGAACTGCGAGGGGGAACGCTCTGGCAGGTCAAGCGATGTCAAGAAATCCAGCAAGACAATGGTGGAGAACTCTCCGGCGAGTCACAAGACTCTCCCAAAAAAGGCAAAAGAATGGTGCAGGGGAGCACTCTGGTGCATCAAGAAGCACCCAGGAAAAGGGGAAGAGGATGGTGGGGGGAAACGGCCTGGTTGGTCACAAGACTCCCCCAAAAACCACAAGAGGGTGGCAGGGGGAACGCCCTAAGGGGTCAAGAAGTCCCAAGAAATCCAGCAAGAGGACGACAGGGAGGAGCTCTTTAGCAGGCCAAAATCCCACTGAGGAAAGGCAAGAGGACAGCGGGGGAGAGCGCTCCAGTTCTTCAAGTGACTTCCCAGGCAGAAGGCAGGAGCATGGTGGGGCAGGACTGCGGCAGGTCAAGAATTCTCAGTCTGGCAATAGGATGGCGGGGAGGAGCGTTCCAGCGGGAGAAGAGCGCCCTGACTAGAGGCAAGACAAGGGTGAGGGAGAGCGCTCGGATGTGTGAAGAAGACTCCCCCAAAAAAGTGCAAGAGGAAGGCCAGGGGGAGAGCAATCCAGCAGATCAGGAAGTCTCAATAAATGCGGTTAGAGGATGGTGGGTGGGAGCCCCACAGTTGTTTAAGGCATCCCAAGAAATCCAGCAAAAGGACGGCGAGGGGGAACGCTCTGGCAGATCAGGACGTCTCAATAAATGCGGTAAGAGGATGGCGGGTGGGAGCCCCCGCAGTGGTTCAAAATGTCCCAAGATATCCAGGAAGAGAACTGTGAGGGGGAGTGCTCCGGCAGGTCAAGCGATGTCAACAAATCCAGCAAGACAATGGTGGAGAACGCTCCGGTGAGTCACAAGACTCCACCAAAAAAGGCAAGAGAATGGTTAGAGGATGGTAACAGGCAGCTTTGAGAGCACTCTGGTGGATCAAGAAGCACCCAGGAAAAGGGGAAGAGGATGGTGGGGGGAAACGGCCTGGTTGATCACAAGACTCCCCCAAAAACCACAAGAGGGTGGCAGGGGGAACGCCCTAAGGGGTCAAGAGGTTCCAAGAAATCCAGCAGGAGGACGGCGAGGGGGAGCGCTCCAGCCGGCTGAGATTGTACTAAAGAAAGGCAAAAGGACAGCAGGAGGAGAAACCCAGTGGGTCAAGAGGTCCCAAGAAATCCAGTGAGAGGACAACAGGGAGGAGTGCTCTGGCAGGCCAAAATCTCAGTGAAGAAAGGCAAGAGGACAGCAGGGGGGAGTGCTCCAGTTCTTCAAGTGACTTCCCAGGTAGAAGGCAGAAGGACGGTGGGGTAGCGCTGGGACAGGTCGAGAATTCTCAATCTGGCAATAGGACAGCAGGGAGGAGCATCCAGCGGGACAGGAGCGCCCTGAAAATAGGCAAGACAAGGGTGAGTGAGAGCACTCCGAGATGTCAAGAAGTGTCAAAAAATCTGGTAAAGGATGGCAGGGGGGAGTGCTGTGGATATTCAAGAGACTCCCCAGTAAAAGGCAAGAGGACGGCGCGGGGAAGTGCTCCAGCACGTCAAGATCGCACTGAAAAAAGGCAAGGTCCCAGTGGGGGGGAGCATTCCCGTTGTTCCACTGGTTCAAAAGGTCCCAAGAAATCCAACAAGAGAACTGCGAGGGGGAGCGCTCTGGCAAGTCAAGCGGTGTCAATAACCCCAGCAAGGCAACGGCGGAGAGCGCTCTGGTGAGTCACGAGACTCCCCTACAAAGGACGAGAGGATGGTGGAGGGGAGCCCACCAGTGGTTCAAGCAGCACCCAGGAAAAGGGGAGGAGGCTGGCGAGGGGCAGGCCTCTGGCGGGCCAAGATCACTGAGGAAAGGTGCGGGGGAGCTTGCTGGTGGCTCAAGAGACCTCTAGAAAAAGGTAAGAGGGCGGCGGGGGGTGGGAGGGCGCCTCAGCTGGTGAAGAGGAACCCCGAAAACAAGGCAAGAGAATGTTGGTGGGGGGAGCGCTCTGGCGGTTCCAGAGGCTCCCCGAGATCCGCTCAGACGGCAGCGGGTAACGCGGCAGCTCAGCGTCAATCAAAGAAGAACAGGAAGGCGGTTGACCTGCAATTCCAGAGCGAGGAGGAAGACTGGCAACCCGAACGAGGAGCAGCAGAACTTGGCATGGCCTCTGAAATCCTCCTTTAATCTGGGCTCAGGTAAGCTGGAAGCAGGGGACATAGGCTGGGGTTTGGGAGGTGGGCAGGTGAGAAATGATCCGCATTTTTGATCTGCTGAGTGACTGAAGCGCCTGGGAGTTCATTTGGAGTCGTTGCCTTACTTGATTTTACACTGACTTTTGCATTATATTTTAATGACGTAGAATTTTCCGTTTTGACATCGAAACCTAAACTTCTTTGGAAATTCATCCTCTGTCCCTTCAGTCTCAGCTCGTGGCACTTCCACTGTCTCGTGGCCCGCGTTTCAATGTACATTAGATCGCTTCCTGGGCCTTGGATTTTAAGTAATGGTCCGTCACAAGTTTGTTTTTCTTGTCCTTAACAGGCAGCTTTGAGAGCTCTCTAAGGAAAAGTGATATCTTTTTACCTTGTTACTGCTCTTTCCATGTTACGAGCAGCCACCCTCTTTATGATCAGTCTCAAGCTTTTCTTCCTTTCTTGCCCAGGTTCAGAATACCAGGAATTCCAAGCTTCAAGTTTCCTGTGGAACATTGCGGGAGACCTTGATAACGTGGCAATGAGGGAGGTGATGAAGAGAAACAATACCTGTTCCTTTCCCGTTTCAAGACGTTATTTTTTACATTCCTGGTAGCTGTGAGATGATTTGCAATCTTGCGCTAGCATCTGCCTGAAAGAGAACACGGACCCTTTGGGTGCCTCCTCAAGAAATACTTGCTCTATGGTTCTGGCGATGTCCAGGCTTCAAGGGTGGGGCATAGGGGAGTGTAAATCTTAGGGGGCCTCCCGGGATGTCTGCAGGTTTGGGTGACCCGTGGCTGGGACGGGGACGCCGAGGTTGTCAATCTTGCCCTGAATCTCTCGCTCCCTCTCTTGCAGCACCCGAGACCGAATGGAGGAGCAAGTGTACGGGAAGTTCCTGCGCCACGCCACAGATCACATTTATCGCTCTCGCCCTGAGAGACCCGGAGAACCAAACCGTTCCCATCGTGCCTTGAAGCAGCCTCTGCTCACGCGCTTCTCCCAGGGAGAAGGCAGAATGGCAGTAGCTCGCCACGTTATACCACAGGGTGCACACTCTGCAGCTTTCAAGCCCAGCTCTGCGTTAGCTCACCCCTGCAATTTTGCACCGCCCACGCAAATTTGAGTTGTCGCTGGTTGTTGCAGCGTTTGGCTTTGGTGAGGACAGCGTGTGTTTGTCAGCAGTTGGTGTAGGGTGGAATCTTGAGGAGAAAGTGATATTTCCGTGCCAGAACTGGTTGGTGTTTGCATGGTATTGTGGTAGTTGTTCCCACAGGTGATCAGTGCTGGAGTGTTATTGCAGGATGAGGGGATTTTGAAGGCTTGTCTGTGAGATGCACTAGAGGCAGCAGTTGCAAACGAAAGGCTGAGGTGTGGAGAGTTTGTCGGTGGGTTTTGGACAGTTGTCAGTTGAAGAGTTGGTTGTTTGCAGGTGAGGTGTAGAGCAGAGGGTGAAGCTGACTTTGCCTGGGCGGCGCAACTGGATGGGTGTGCAGAGCTGAGGAGAGCGGGCTTCTGCGGGTGACCCTAAAGCTGGAGAACCAGCCAGCGGCAGCTCCAGACAGTCCCGCTGCCGAGCTTGGCTGTGTAGGGCCAGTGCCCTGGGGCACAGGGAGTGTGACCCTCCGCAAGCACCAAACAGCAGGTGAGGACTGTGGGGATTTGTACTGAGCTATGATATCTCTAAGGCATGTGCGAGGGGCCGGGGCCAAGGCAAGGTGGGCTCGTTGTGGGGTGTGGGGAGGTGTCAGCCCCCGGACTCAGCCCCTGTCTGATTGTAGTGCCCTTGGGCTGGTGTAGCTCAGTCCTCTGTGTGTTTCTCTTCAGGTGGAGCAGCGTGCAAAGGAAAAGCAAGGAAGGAGAGGAAGGTGGTGAACCTATGAGGAAGAGTGTAGCGAATCTGGCGTGGACTCACGGTAAGGTGCCATGAGAGACATTTATTACAAACTCAGGTTTGCATTTATACTCGCTATGATGCTTGCTCAAGCATTTGCTCTTTAGCTAAGTTAGACATTACATGAGCGATGTAACTGCCATATACGCATTTTTTTCTATAGTAAGCTGTCCCTCTGTCCCTGATGTATCAGTCCTGTATCCTGTATCTTAGTAGTCATAATTTTTCCCCAAGTAGATGAATATTTGCAAGCAGCTTTATCTCCAGTCGTTACCTGTTCCTATAATTCTCATTCATCTTTGTGCCATGTCTCCAACTGAAATGTACCAGTTGTAGGAAAGTCTAGCACCTGATTAGCAATCCATTCTAATAAACTCACCAATCAGACCCCTGATACATCCTGATTTTGCGTTTGTAGCGCATGTTGAAGGACATCCAGGGTTTGTCTTTGCTTAAGGGATAACTTCCCTCCCATGGTTCCCAATCGCTCACCTTTCGTTGGTGGTGGGCGCGCACTGTCCTGGTTCCCGGTCCTGTTTCCTGGTTCGATTGGGCTTCGCTACCAGAGCGGCTACTGCCTTTATAGGCACGCTGAAAGTCCCTGTTCCAGGGCGCCATTTGTAGCGAATGCGGTACGGACTCTCTTTTAAGGTGCAATGAGAGATGTTTATTACAAATTCAGGCTTGCGTTTATACTCGCTATGATGCTTGCTCAAGCATTTGTTGATTAGCTAAGTTAGTCATTACATAAGTGATGTGTTTTGTGTTCCCACCAAAGTCACTGCCATAAACACCTTTTTTGTCTATCACAAGCTGTCCCTCTGTCCTTGATGCATCAATCCTGTATCAACTCCTCTGTCCTTGATGTATCACATAGCATACAGTCCTTTGTTCTTGTATTTTTCCACTAATGCTTGTTCTCATGCTGTTGACTCTTGCAGTTTCTCATGTGCCCGGTCTTCCGTGTACTGACACAGAAGAGCGATCACGAAAGAGGATTGGAGCGCACCTGTGAGTCAAGCAGAGTCAAGAAAGAAGATGACAGTGGTGGACCTGTGAGTCAGGAGGGGACAAAAGAGGAGAAAGGTGATGGAGCTACGAGTCAAGAGTGAGGAGGAAGATGGGCAGGCTGAGCCAGCGAGAAGGAGAATGTATCCTTAAGCACAGGGAACGATCTGTGATTAGTGCGTCCCCCTCCCACCCCTAGAAACCGTGCTCGGGGGTAAAGTGGTAAAATGGGAGCAGGGGCTGTTGGCTGTGTTTTGGGAGGTGGGGGTGGTGAGCAGGGGCTGGGCTCTTGGACTTGGGAGCAGTTAAGGGAGCAGGGTGGTCATCCCTTGGGAGGTGTCTGTCTGCCAGCAGGTAAAGGAGGGGGAAGAGGATCCTGCCGGGGTGAGGGCCTGGCCAGCTCTCCACTCCCAGGGCTCTTGATGCTGGTGTGGTGTGTTGCTGTAAGTGCCAGGGGTGACTGGCAAAGAAAGTCTTTGTGGGGTGCATGCTGGGAAACTGTGCTGCTACGGAGGGGCTGGGTTGGTGGGAAGGCCTGTGCGGGGGGCCGGGGCCAAGGCAAGGTGGCCTTGTGGTGGGGTGTGGGGATGCGTCAGCGACCGGACTCGCCCCCTCGTGTGACTGTACGGGCCTGGGGTGGGTATATTTTTGTTTTCTGTGCATCTCTGTTCGGGTGGAGCAGCTCGCAAAGGCGAAAGCAAGAAAGAAGAGGAAGGTGGTGAACCTACGAGGAAGAGCGATCAAGAAAGAGGATTGGAGTGCATCTGCAAGTCAACAGGGATCAAGAAAGAAGATGACGGTGGTAGACCTGCGAGTCAGGAGGGATCAAGAAAGAAGAGGAGGAAGGTGATGGAGCTGCGAGTCAGGAGTGAGGAGGAAGAAAATGTCCCCCTTGGGACAGGGACCTCCCTGTAATCAGGACTGCGCCCTCCCACCCCTGGAAAGTGCTCAGGGGCCCAGACATCCATGGGAAGGTTGTGTCCGACAACACGAGCCAGATCTTCAGCACTGGCTGCTGTTCAGCTGGGACCAGGGGCTGCTGGTGGGGTTTTGGGAGGCGGGGTGGGTGAGTAGAGGCTGGGCTTTTGTACTCGTGAGTGGTTGAGAGAGAGGGCTGGACACATCTTGGGAGGTGTCTTGTCTGTCTGCCATCAGCTAAAGGAGGGGGAAGAGGATCCTGCCGGGGTGAGGGCCTGGCCAGCTCTCCACTCCCAGGGCTCTTGATGCTGATGTGGTGTGTTGCTGTAAGTGCCAGGGGTGACTGGCAAAGAAAGTCTTTGTGGGGTGCATGCTGGGAAACTGTGCTGCTACGGAGGGGCTGGGTTGGTGGGAAGGCCTGTGCGGGGGGCCGGGGCCAAGGCAAGGTGGGCTTGCTGTGGGATGTGGGGATGCGTCAGCGAGCGGACTCACCCCCTATGTGACTGTACGGGCTTGGGGTGGGTGTATTTCTGTCTTCAGGGCATTTCGGTTTGGGTGGAGCAGCTCACAAAGGCGAAAGCAAGAAAGGAAAGTAAGGTTGTGAACTTACGAGAAAGAGTGATCAAGAAAGAGGATTTGAGTTCATGCGGGAGTCGAGGGATCAAGAAAGAAGAGGAGGAAGGTGATGGACGTGCATATTGAAAATGAGAGGGAAGATGGGCAACCTGAAGCATGGAGCAAGGGAATGTCTCCTAGAACAAAGGGACCTTTCTGTAATCAGAGATCCCCCCTCCTACCCTACAAACTGAACAAAGAGGACTGCGAGAGGGAGCGCTCTGACAGGACAAGAGGTATCAGTAAATCTGGCAAGAGGACAGTGGGGGAAGCGCTCTGGCGGATCAACAAGTCTCAATATATGTGGCAAGAGGATGATGGGGGAGAGTTCACCAGTGGTTCAAAAGTCACCCAGAAAAAGGGGAAGAGGATGTCAAGGGGGGAGCGCTCTGGTCGATCACAAGACTCTCCTAAAAAACACAACAGGATGGTGGTGGGGGGCCATGTCCTATATGGGACAAGGGGTCCCGAGAAATCCAGCAAGAGGATGGTGGGGGGGAGCACTCCAGCAGACCAAGAATGTACTAAGGAAAGGCAAAAGGACGGCAGGAGGAGAGACCCAGTGGGTCAAGAGGTACCGAGAAATCCAGCAAGAGGACGACAGGGAGGAGCTCTTTAGCAGGCCAAAATCCCACTGAGGAAAGGCAAGAGGACAGCGGGGGAGAGCGCTCCAGTTCTTCAAGTGACTTCCCAGGCAGAAGGCAGGAGCATGGCGGGGCAGGACTGCGGCAGGTCAAGAATTCTCAGTCTGGCAATAGGATGGCGGGGAGGAGCGTTCCAGCGGGAGAAGAGCGCCCTGACTAGAGGCAAGACAAGGGTGAGGGAGAGCACTCGGACGTGTCAAGAAGACTCCCCCAAAAAGTGCAAGAGGAAGGCCGGTGGGGAGAGCAATCCAGCAGATCAGGAAGTCTCAATAAATGCGGTAAGAAGGTGGCAGGTGGGAGCTCCCCAGTGGTTCAAGAGGTCCCAAGATATCCAGCAAGAGAACTGTGAGGGAGAGCGCTCCAACAGGTCAAGCGGTGTCAAGAAATCCAGCAAGACAATGGTGGAAAACGCTCCGGTGAGTCACAAGATTCCCCCAAAAAAAGGCAAGAGAATGGTGCAGGGGAGCACTCTGGTGGATCAAGAAGCACTCAGGAAAAGGGGAAGAAGATGGTGGGGGGGAGCACTCTGGTTGGTCACAAGACTCCCCCAGAAAACACAAGAGGGTGGCAGGGGGAACGCCCTAATGGGTCAAGAGGACCCAAGAAATCCAGCAAGAGGACGGCGAGGGGGAGCGCTCCAGCAGATCAGGAAGTCTCGATAAATGCGGTAAGAGGATGGCGGGTGGGAGCCCCCCCAGTGGTTCAAGAGATCCCAAGAAATCCAGCAAGAGGACGGCAAGGGGGAGCGCTCTGGCAGATCAGGACGTCTCAATAAATGCGGTAAAGGGATGGTGGGTGGGAGCCCCCCAGTGGTTCACAAGGTTCCAGGAAATCCAGCAAGAGGACGGCGTGGGGGAGCGCTGTGGCAGATGAAGAACCCTCAGTACATCTGGCAAGAGGACGGTGAGGGGGTGCTCTGATGGGTCAAGGTTGCTCTGAAAAAAGCCCAAGAGGGTGGTAAGGAGAAGCTCACCGGTGATTCACGAATCACCCAGAAAAAAGGGAAGAGGACAGTGCGGGGGAGCTCTTCAGTTGTTGAAGAGAATCCCCAGAAAAAGGCAGGAGGATGATGAGGGGGAACACTCTGGCGGGTCAAGAAGTCTCAATAAGTCCGGCAAGAAGACGGTGGGGAGGAGAGCTCGTGTGGGTCAAGAGGTCCCAAGAAACCCAGCAAGAGGACAGCAGGGGCGAGCGCTCCGGCAGATCAGGAAATCTCGATAAATGCAGTTAGAGGATGGTGGGTGTGAGCCCCTCAGTTGTTTAAGACGTCCCAAGAAATCCAGCAAGAGAACTGCGAGGGGGAGCGCTCCGGCAGGTCAAGCGATGTCAAGAAATCCAGCAAGACAATGGTGGAGAACTCTCCGGCGAGTCACAAGACTCTCCCAAAAAAGGCAAAAGAATGGTGCAGGGGAGCACTCTGGTGCATCAAGAAGCACCCAGGAAAAGGGGAAGAGGATGGTGGGGGGAAACGGCCTGGTTGGTCACAAGACTCCCCCAAAAACCACAAGAGGGTGGCAGGGGGAACGCCCTAATGGGTCAAGAAGTCCCAAGAAATCCAGCAAGAGGACGACAGGGAGGAGCTCTTTAGCAGGCCAAAATCCCACTGAGGAAAGGCAAGAGGACAGCGGGGGAGAGCGCTCCAGTTCTTCAAGTGACTTCCCAGGCAGAAGGCAGGAGCATGGCGGGGCAGGACTGCGGCAGGTCAAGAATTCTCAGTCTGGCAATAGGATGGCGGAGAGGAGCGTTCCAGCGGGAGAAGAGCGCCCTGACTAGAGGCAAGACAAGGGTGAGGGAGAGCGCTCGGATGTGTGAAGAAGACTCCCCCAAAAAAGTGCAAGAGGAAGGCCAGGGGGAGAGCAATCCAGCAGATCAGGAAGTCTCAATAAATGCGGTAAGAGGATGGCGGGTGGGAGCCCCCCCAGTGGTCCAAGAGATCCCAAGAAATCCAGCAAGAGGACGGCAAGGGGGAGCGCTCCAGCAGATCAGGAGATCTCGATAAATGCGGTTAGAGGATGGTGGGTGGGAGCCCCACAGTTGTTTAAGGCATCCCAAGAAATCCAGCAAAAGGACGGCGAGGGGGAACGCTCCGGCAGATCAGGACGTCTCAATAAATGCGGTAAGAGGATGGCGGGTGGGAGCCCCCCAGTGGTTCAAAATGTCCCAAGATATCCAGGAAGAGAACTGTGAGGGGGAGCGCTCCGGCAGGTCAAGCGATGTCAACAAATCCAGCAAGACAATGGTGGAGAACGCTCCGGTGAGTCACAAGACTCCACCAAAAAAGGCAAGAGAATGGTTAGAGGATGGTAACAGGCAGCTTTGAGAGCACTCTGGTGGATCAAGAAGCACCCAGGAAAAGGGGAAGAGGATGGTGGGGGGAAACGGCCTGGTTGATCACAAGACTCCCCCAAAAACCACAAGAGGGTGGCAGGGGGAACGCCCTAAGGGGTCAAGAGGTTCCAAGAAATCCAGCAGGAGGACGGCGAGGGGGAGCGCTCCAGCAGGCTGAGATTGTACTAAAGAAAGGCAAAAGGACAGCAGGAGGAGAGACCCAGTGGGTCAAGAGGTCCCAAGAAATCCAGTGAGAGGACAACAGGGAGGAGTGCTCTGGCAGGCCAAAATCTCAGTGAAGAAAGGCAAGAGGACAGCAGGGGGGAGTGCTCCAGTTCTTCAAGTGACTTCCCAGGTAGAAGGCAGAAGGACGGTGGGGTAGCGCTGGGACAGGTCGAGAATTCTCAATCTGGCAATAGGACAGCAGGGAGGAGCATCCAGCGGCACAGGAGCGCCCTGAAAATAGGCAAGACAAGGGTGAGTGAGAGCACTCCGAGATGTCAAGAAGTGTCAAAAAATCTGGTAAAGGATGGCAGGGGGGAGTGCTGTGGATATTCAAGAGACTCCCCAGTAAAAGGCAAGAGGACGGCGCGGGGAAGTGCTCCAGCACGTCAAGATGGCACTGAAGAAAGGCAAGGTCACAGTGGGGGGGAGCATTCCCGTTGTTCCACTGGTTCAAAAGGTCCCAAGAAATCCAACAAGAGAACTGCGAGGGGGAGCGCTCTGGCAAGTCAAGCGGTGTCAATAACCCCAGCAAGGCAACGGCGGAGAGCGCTCTGGTGAGTCACGAGACTCCCCTACAAAGGACGAGAGGATGGTGGAGGGGAGCCCACCAGTGGTTCAAGCAGCACCCAGGAAAAGGGGAGGAGGCTGACGAGGGGCAGGCCTCTGGCGGGCCAAGATCGCTGAGGGAAGGTGCGGGGGAGCTTGCTGGTGGCTCAAGAGACCTCTAGAAAAAGGTAAGAGGGCGGCGGGGGGTGGGAGGGCGCCTCAGCTGGTGAAGAGGAACCCCGAAAACAAGGCAAGAGAATGTTGGTGGGGGGAGCGCTCTGGCGGTTCCAGAGGCTCCCCGAGATCCGCTCAGACGGCAGCGGGTAACGCGGCAGCTCAGCGTCCATCAAAGAAGAACAGGAAGGCGGTTGACCTGCAATTCCAGAGCGAGGAGGAAGACTGGCAACCCGAACGAGGAGCAGCAGAACTTGGCATGGCCTCTGAAATCCTCCTTTAATCTGGGCTCAGGTAAGCTGGAAGCAGGGGACATAGGCTGGGGTTTGGGAGGTGGGCAGGTGAGAAATGATCCGCATTTTTGATCTGCTGAGTGACTGAAGCGCCTGGGAGTTCATTTGGAGTCGTTGCCTTACTTGATTTTACACTGACTTTTGCATTATATTTTAATGACGTAGAATTTTCCGTTTTGACATCGAAACCTAAACTTCTTTGGAAATTCATCCTCTGTCCCTTCAGTCTCAGCTCGTGGCACTTCCACTGTCTCGTGGCCCGCGTTTCAATGTGCATTAGATCGCTTCCTGGGCCTTGGATTTTAAGTAATGGTCCATCACAAGTTTGTTTTTCTTGTCCTTAACAGGCAGCTTTGAGAGCTCTCTAAGGAAAAGTGATATCTTTTTACCTTGTTACTGCTCTTTCCATGTTACGAGCAGCCACCCTCTTTATGATCAGTCTCATGCTTTTCTTCCTTTCTTGCCCAGGTTCAGAATACCAGGAATTCCAAGCTTCAAGTTTCCTGTGGAACATTGCGGGAGACCTTGATAACGTGGCAATGAGGGAGGTGATGAAGAGAAACAATACCTGTTCCTTTCCCATTTCAAGACGTTATTTTTTACCTTCCTGGTAGCTGTGAGATGATTTGCAATCTTGCGCTAGCATCTGCCTGAAAGAGAACACGGACCCTTTGGGTGCCTCCTCAAGAAATACTTGCTCTATGGTTCTGGCGATGTCCAGGCTTCAAGGGTGGGGCATAGGGGAGTGTAAATCTTAGGGGGCCTCCCGGGATGTCTGCAGGTTTGGGTGACCCGTGGCTGGGACGGGGACGCCGAGGTTGTCAATCTTGCCCTGAATCTCTCGCTCCCTCTCTTGCAGCACCCGAGACCGAATGGAGGAGCAAGTGTACGGGAAGTTCCTGCGCCACGCCACAGATCACATTTATCGCTCTCGCCCTGAGAGACCCGGAGAACCAAACCGTTCCCATCGTGCCTTGAAGCAGCCTCTGCTCACGCGCTTCTCCCAGGGAGAAGGCAGAATGGCAGTAGCTCGCCACGTTATACCACAGGGTGCACACTCTGCAGCTTTCAAGCCCAGCTCTGCGTTAGCTCACCCCTGCAATTTTGCACCGCCCACGCAAATTTGAGTTGTCGCTGGTTGTTGCAGCGTTTGGCTTTGGTGAGGACAGCGTGTGTTTGTCAGCAGTTGGTGTAGGGTGGAATCTTGAGGAGAAAGTGATATTTCCGTGCCAGAACTGGTTGGTGTTTGCATGGTATTGTGGTAGTTGTTCCCGCAGGTGATCAGTGCTGGAGTGTTATTGCAGGATGAGGGGATTTTGAAGGCTTGTCTGTGAGATGCACTAGAGGCAGCAGTTGCAAACGAAAGGCTGAGGTGTGGAGAGTTTGTCGGTGGGTTTTGGACAGTTGTCAGTTGAAGAGTTGGTTGTTTGCAGGTGAGGTGTAGAGCAGAGGGTGAAGCTGACTTTGCCTGGGCGGCGCAACTGGATGGGTGTGCAGAGCTGAGGAGAGCGGGCTTCTGCGGGTGACCCTAAAGCTGGAGAACCAGCCAGCGGCAGCTCCAGACAGTCCCGCTGCCGAGCTTGGCCGTGTAGGGCCAGTGCTCTGGGGCACAGGGAGTGTGACCCTCCGCAAGCACCAAACAGCAGGTGAGGACTGTGGGGATTTGTACTGAGCTATGATATCTCTAAGGCATGTGCGAGGGGCCGGGGCCAAGGCAAGGTGGGCTCGTTGTGGGGTGTGGGGAGGTGTCAGCCCCCGGACTCAGCCCCTGTCTGATTGTAGTGCCCTTGGGCTGGTGTAGCTCAGTCCTCTGTGTGTTTCTCTTCAGGTGGAGCAGCGTGCAAAGGAAAAGCAAGGAAGGAGAGGAAGGTGGTGAACCTATGAGGAAGAGTGTAGCGAATCTGGCGTGGACTCACGGTAAGGTGCCATGAGAGACATTTATTACAAACTCAGGTTTGCATTTATACTCGCTATGATGCTTGCTCAAGCATTTGCTCTTTAGCTAAGTTAGACATTACATGAGCGATGTAACTGCCATATACGCATTTTTTTCTATAGTAAGCTGTCCCTCTGTCCCTGATGTATCAGTCCTGTATCCTGTATCTTAGTAGTCATAATTTTTCCCCAAGTAGATGAATATTTGCAAGCAGCTTTATCTCCAGTCGTTACCTGTTCATATAATTCTCATTCATCTTTGTGCCATGTCTCCAACTGAAATGTACCAGTTGTAGGAAAGTCTAGCACGTGATTAGCAATCCATTCTAATAAACTCACCAATCAGACCCCTGATACATCCTGATTTTGCGTTTGTAGCGCATGTTGAAGGACATCCAGGGTTTGTCTTTGCTTAAGGGATAACTTCCCTCCCATGGTTCCCAATCGCTCACCTTTCGTTGGTGGTGGGCGCGCACTGTCCTGGTTCCCGGTCCTGTTTCCTGGTTCGATTGGGCTTCGCTACCAGAGCGGCTACTGCCTTTATAGGCACGCTGAAAGTCCCTGTTCCAGGGCGCCATTTGTAGCGAATGCGGTACGGACTCTCTTTTAAGGTGCAATGAGAGATGTTTATTACAAATTCAGGCTTGCGTTTATACTCGCTATGATGCTTGCTCAAGCATTTGTTGATTAGCTAAGTTAGTCATTACATAAGTGATGTGTTTTTTGTTCCCACCAAAGTCACTGCCATAAACACCTTTTTTGTCTATCACAAGCTGTCCCTCTGTCCTTGATGCATCAATCCTGTATCAACTCCTCTTTCCTTGATGTATCACATAGCATACAGTCCTTTGTTCTTGTATTTTTCCACTAATGCTTGTTCTCATGCTGTTGACTCTTGCAGTTTCTCATGTGCCCGGTCTTCCGTGTACTGACACAGAAGAGCGATCACGAAAGAGGATTGGAGCGCACCTGTGAGTCAAGCAGAGTCAAGAAAGAAGATGACAGTGGTGGACCTGTGAGTCAGGAGGGGACAAAAGAGGAGAAAGGTGATGGAGCTACGAGTCAAGAGTGAGGAGGAAGATGGGCAGGCTGAGCCAGCGAGAAGGAGAATGTATCCTTAAGCACAGGGAACGATCTGTGATTAGTGCGTCCCCCTCCCACCCCTAGAAACCGTGCTCGGGGGTAAAGTGGTAAAATGGGAGCAGGGGCTGTTGGCTGTGTTTTGGGAGGTGGGGGTGGTGAGCAGGGGCTGGGCTCTTGGACTTGGGAGCAGTTAAGGGAGCAGGGTGGTCATCCCTTGGGAGGTGTCTGTCTGCCAGCAGGTAAAGGAGGGGGAAGAGGATCCTGCCGGGGTGAGGGCCTGGCCAGCTCTCCACTCCCAGGGCTCTTGATGCTGGTGTGGTGTGTTGCTGTAAGTGCCAGGGGTGACTGGCAAAGAAAGTCTTTGTGGGGTGCATGCTGGGAAACTGTGCTGCTACGGAGGGGCTGGGTTGGTGGGAAGGCCTGTGCGGGGGGCCGGGGCCAAGGCAAGGTGACCTTGTGGTGGGGTGTGGGGATGCGTCAGCGACCGGACTCGCCCCCTCGTGTGACTGTACGGGCCTGGGGTGGGTATATTTTTGTTTTCTGTGCATCTCTGTTCGGGTGGAGCAGCTCGCAAAGGCGAAAGCAAGAAAGAAGAGGAAGGTGGTGAACCTACGAGGAAGAGCGATCAAGAAAGAGGATTGGAGTGCATCTGCAAGTCAACAGGGATCAAGAAAGAAGATGACGGTGGTAGACCTGCGAGTCAGGAGGGATCAAGAAAGAAGAGGAGGAAGGTGATGGAGCTGCGAGTCAGGAGTGAGGAGGAAGAAAATGTCCCCCTTGGGACAGGGACCTCCCTGTAATCAGGACTGCACCCTCCCACCCCTGGAAACTGCTCAGGGGCCCAGACATCCATGGGAAGGTTGTGTCCGACAACACGAGCCAGATCTTCAGCACTGGCTGCTGTTCAGCTGGGACCAGGGGCTGCTGGTGGGGTTTTGGGAGGCGGGGTGGGTGAGTAGAGGCTGGGCTTTTGTACTCGTGAGTGGTTGAGAGAGAGGGCTGGACACCTCTTGGGAGGTGTCTTGTCTGTCTGCCATCAGCTAAAGGAGGGGGAAGAGGATCCTGCCGGGGTGAGGGCCTGGCCAGCTCTCCACTCCCAGGGCTCTTGATGCTGATGTGGTGTGTTGCTGTAAGTGCCAGGGGTGACTGGCAAAGAAAGTCTTTGTGGGGTGCATGCTGGGAAACTGTGCTGCTACGGAGGGGCTGGGTTGGTGGGAAGGCCTGTGCGGGGGGCCGGGGCCAAGGCAAGGTGGGCTTGCTGTGGGATGTGGGGATGCGTCAGCGAGCGGACTCACCCCCTATGTGACTGTACGGGCTTGGGGTGGGTGTATTTCTGTCTTCAGGGCATTTCGGTTTGGGTGGAGCAGCTCACAAAGGCGAAAGCAAGAAAGGAAAGTAAGGTTGTGAACTTACGAGAAAGAGTGATCAAGAAAGAGGATTTGAGTTCATGCGGGAGTCGAGGGATCAAGAAAGAAGAGGAGGAAGGTGATGGACGTGCATATTGAAAATGAGAGGGAAGATGGGCAACCTGAAGCATGGAGCAAGGGAATGTCTCCTAGAACAAAGGGACCTTTCTGTAATCAGAGATCCCCCCTCCTACCCTACAAACTGAACAAAGAGGACTGCGAGAGGGAGCGCTCTGACAGGACAAGAGGTATCAGTAAATCTGGCAAGAGGACAGTGGGGGAAGCGCTCTGGCGGATCAACAAGTCTCAATATATGTGGCAAGAGGATGATGGGGGAGAGTTCACCAGTGGTTCAAAAGTCACCCAGAAAAAGGGGAAGAGGATGTCAAGGGGGGAGCGCTCTGGTCGATCACAAGACTCTCCTAAAAAACACAACAGGATGGTGGTGGGGGGGAATGTCCTATATGGGACAAGGGGTCCCGAGAAATCCAGCAAGAGGATGGTGGGGGGGAGCACTCCAGCAGACCAAGAATGTACTAAGGAAAGGCAAAAGGACGGCAGGAGGAGAGACCCAGTGGGTCAAGAGGTACCGAGAAATCCAGCAAGAGGACGACAGGGAGGAGCTCTTTAGCAGGCCAAAATCCCACTGAGGAAAGGCAAGAGGACAGCGGGGGAGAGCGCTCCAGTTCTTCAAGTGACTTCCCAGGCAGAAGGCAGGAGCATGGCGGGGCAGGACTGCGGCAGGTCAAGAATTCTCAGTCTGGCAATAGGATGGCGGGGAGGAGCGTTCCAGCGGGAGAAGAGCGCCCTGACTAGAGGCAAGACAAGGGTGAGGGAGAGCACTCGGACGTGTCAAGAAGACTCCCCCAAAAAGTGCAAGAGGAAGGCCGGTGGGGAGAGCAATCCAGCAGATCAGGAAGTCTCAATAAATGCGGTAAGAAGGTGGCAGGTGGGAGCTCCCCAGTGGTTCAAGAGGTCCCAAGATATCCAGCAAGAGAACTGTGAGGGAGAGCGCTCCAACAGGTCAAGCGGTGTCAAGAAATCCAGCAAGACAATGGTGGAAAACGCTCCGGTGAGTCACAAGATTCCCCCAAAAAAAGGCAAGAGAATGGTGCAGGGGAGCACTCTGGTGGATCAAGAAGCACTCAGGAAAAGGGGAAGAAGATGGTGGGGGGGAGCACTCTGGTTGGTCACAAGACTCCCCCAGAAAACACAAGAGGGTGGCAGGGGGAACGCCCTAATGGGTCAAGAGGACCCAAGAAATCCAGCAAGAGGACGGCGAGGGGGAGCGCTCCAGCAGATCAGGAAGTCTCGATAAATGCGGTAAGAGGATAGCGGGTGGGAGCCCCCCAGTGGTCCAAGAGATCCCAAGAAATCCAGCAAGAGGACGGCAAGGGGGAGCGCTCTGGCAGATCAGGACGTCTCAATAAATGCGGTAAAAGGATGGTGGGTGGGAGCCCCCCAGTGGTTCACAAGGTTACAGGAAATCCAGCAAGAGGACGGCGTGGGGGAGCGCTGTGGCAGATGAAGAACCCTCAGTACATCTGGCAAGAGGACGGTGAGGGGGTGCTCTGATGGGTCAAGGTTGCTCTGAAAAAAGCCCAAGAGGGTGGTAAGGAGAAGCTCACCGGTGATTCACGAATCACCCAGAAAAAAGGGAAGAGGACAGTGCGGGGGAGCTCTTCAGTTGTTGAAGAGAATCCCCAGAAAAAGGCAGGAGGATGATGAGGGGGAACACTCTGGCGGGTCAAGAAGTCTCAATAAGTCCGGCAAGAAGACGGTGGGGAGGAGAGCTCGTGTGGGTCAAGAGGTCCCAAGAAACCCAGCAAGAGGACAGCAGGGGCGAGCGCTCCGGCAGATCAGGAAATCTCGATAAATGCAGTTAGAGGATGGTGGGTGTGAGCCCCTCAGTTGTTTAAGACGTCCCAAGAAATCCAGCAAGAGAACTGCGAGGGGGAGCGCTCCGGCAAGTCAAGCGATGTCAAGAAATCCAGCAAGACAATGGTGGAGAACTCTCCGGCGAGTCACAAGACTCTCCCAAAAAAGGCAAAAGAATGGTGCAGGGGAGCACTCTGGTGGATCAAGAAGCACCCAGGAAAAGGGGAAGAAGATGGTGGGGGGGAGCACTCTGGTTGGTCACAAGACTCCCCCAGAAAACACAAGAGGGTGGCAGGGGGAACGCCCTAATGGGTCAAGAGGACCCAAGAAATCCAGCAAGAGGACGACAGGGAGGAGCTCTTTAGCAGGCCAAAATCCCACTGAGGAAAGGCAAGAGGACAGCGGGGGAGAGCGCTCCAGTTCTTCAAGTGACTTCCCAGGCAGAAGGCAGGAGCATGGTGGGGCAGGACTGCGGCAGGTCAAGAATTCTCAGTCTGGCAATAGGATGGCGGGGAGGAGCGTTCCAGCGGGAGAAGAGCGCCCTGACTAGAGGCAAGACAAGGGTGAGGGAGAGCGCTCGGATGTGTGAAGAAGACTCCCCCAAAAAAGTGCAAGAGGAAGGCCAGGGGGAGAGCAATCCAGCAGATCAGGAAGTCTCAATAAATGCGGTTAGAGGATGGTGGGTGGGAGCCCCACAGTTGTTTAAGGCATCCCAAGAAATCCAGCAAAAGGACGGCGAGGGGGAACGCTCTGGCAGATCAGGACGTCTCAATAAATGCGGTAAGAGGATGGCGGGTGGGAGCCCCCGCAGTGGTTCAAAATGTCCCAAGATATCCAGGAAGAGAACTGTGAGGGGGAGCGCTCCGGCAGGTCAAGCGATGTCAACAAATCCAGCAAGACAATGGTGGAGAACGCTCCGGTGAGTCACAAGACTCCACCAAAAAAGGCAAGAGAATGGTTAGAGGATGGTAACAGGCAGCTTTGAGAGCACTCTGGTGGATCAAGAAGCACCCAGGAAAAGGGGAAGAGGATGGTGGGGGGAAACGGCCTGGTTGATCACAAGACTCCCCCAAAAACCACAAGAGGGTGGCAGGGGGAACGCCCTAAGGGGTCAAGAGGTTCCAAGAAATCCAGCAGGAGGACGGCGAGGGGGAGCGCTCCAGCAGGCTGAGATTGTACTAAAGAAAGGCAAAAGGACAGCAGGAGGAGAAACCCAGTGAGTCAAGAGGTCCCAAGAAATCCAGTGAGAGGACAACAGGGAGGAGTGCTCTGGCAGGCCAAAATCTCAGTGAAGAAAGGCAAGAGGACAGCAGGGGGGAGTGCTCCAGTTCTTCAAGTGACTTCCCAGGTAGAAGGCAGAAGGACGGTGGGGTAGCGCTGGGACAGGTCGAGAATTCTCAATCTGGCAATAGGACAGCAGGGAGGAGCATCCAGCGGGACAGGAGCGCCCTGAAAATAGGCAAGACAAGGGTGAGTGAGAGCACTCCGGGATGTCAAGAAGTGTCAAAAAATCTGGTAAAGGATGGCAGGGGGGAGTGCTGTGGATATTCAAGAGACTCCCCAGTAAAAGGCAAGAGGACGGCGCGGGGAAGTGCTCCAGCACGTCAAGATCGCACTGAAGAAAGGCAAGGTCACAGTGGGGGGGAGCATTCCCGTTGTTCCAATGGTTCAAAAGGTCCCAAGAAATCCAACAAGAGAACTGCGAGGGGGAGCGCTCTGGCAAGTCAAGCGGTGTCAATAACCCCAGCAAGGCAACGGCGGAGAGCGCTCTGGTGAGTCACGAGACTCCCCTACAAAGGACGAGAGGATGGTGGTGGGGAGCCCACCAGTGGTTCAAGCAGCACCCAGGAAAAGGGGAGGAGGCTGACGAGGGGCAGGCCTCTGGCGGGCCAAGATCGCTGAGGGAAGGTGCGGGGGAGCTTGCTGGTGGCTCAAGAGACCTCTAGAAAAAGGTAAGAGGGCGGCGGGGGGTGGGAGGGCGCCTCAGCTGGTGAAGAGGAACCCCGAAAACAAGGCAAGAGAATGTTGGTGGGGGGAGCGCTCTGGCGGTTCCAGAGGCTCCCCGAGATCCGCTCAGACGGCAGCGGGTAACGCGGCAGCTCAGCGTCAATCAAAGAAGAACAGGAAGGCGGTTGACCTGCAATTCCAGAGCGAGGAGGAAGACTGGCAACCCGAACGAGGAGCAGCAGAACTTGGCATGGCCTCTGAAATCCTCCTTTAATCTGGGCTCAGGTAAGCTGGAAGCAGGGGACATAGGCTGGGGTTTGGGAGGTGGGCAGGTGAGAAATGATCCGCATTTTTGATCTGCTGAGTGACTGAAGCGCCTGGGAGTTCATTTGGAGTCGTTGCCTTACTTGATTTTACACTGACTTTTGCATTATATTTTAATGACGTAGAATTTTCCGTTTTGACATCGAAACCTAAACTTCTTTGGAAATTCATCCTCTGTCCCTTCAGTCTCAGCTCGTGGCACTTCCACTGTCTCGTGGCCCGCGTTTCAATGTACATTAGATGGCTTCCTGGGCCTTGGATTTTAAGTAATGGTCCGTCACAAGTTTGTTTTTCTTGTCCTTAACAGGCAGCTTTGAGAGCTCTCTAAGGAAAAGTGATATCTTTTTACCTTGTTACTGCTCTTTCCATGTTACGAGCAGCCACCCTCTTTATGATCAGTCTCATGCTTTTCTTCCTTTCTTGCCCAGGTTCAGAATACCAGGAATTCCAAGCTTCAAGTTTCCTGTGGAACATTGCGGGAGACCTTGATAACGTGGCAATGAGGGAGGTGATGAAGAGAAACAATACCTGTTCCTTTCCCATTTCAAGACGTTGTTTTTTACCTTCCTGGTAGCTGTGAGATGATTTGCAATCTTGCGCTAGCATCTGCCTGAAAGAGAACACGGACCCTTTGGGTGCCTCCTCAAGAAATACTTGCTCTATGGTTCTGGCGATGTCCAGGCTTCAAGGGTGGGGTATAGGGGAGTGTAAATCTTAGGGGGCCTCCCGGGATGTCTGCAGGTTTGGGTGACCCGTGGCTGGGACGGGGACGCCGAGGTTGTCAATCTTGCCCTGAATCTCTCGCTCCCTCTCTTGCAGCACCCGAGACCGAATGGAGGAGCAAGTGTACGGGAAGTTCCTGCGCCACGCCACAGATCACATTTATCGCTCTCGCCCTGAGAGACCCGGAGAACCAAACCGTTCCCATCGTGCCTTGAAGCAGCCTCTGCTCACGCGCTTCTCCCAGGGAGAAGGCAGAATGGCAGTAGCTCGCCACGTTATACCACAGGGTGCACACTCTGCAGCTTTCAAGCCCAGCTCTGCGTTAGCTCACCCCTGCAATTTTGCACCGCCCACGCAAATTTGAGTTGTCGCTGGTTGTTGCAGCGTTTGGCTTTGGTGAGGACAGCGTGTGTTTGTCAGCAGTTGGTGTAGGGTGGAATCTTGAGGAGAAAGTGATATTTCCGTGCCAGAACTGGTTGGTGTTTGCATGGTATTGTGGTAGTTGTTCCCACAGGTGATCAGTGCTGGAGTGTTATTGCAGCATGAGGGGATTTTGAAGGCTTGTCTGTGAGATGCACTAGAGGCAGCAGTTGCAAACGAAAGGCTGAGGTGTGGAGAGTTTGTCGGTGGGTTTTGGACAGTTGTCAGTTGAAGAGTTGGTTGTTTGCAGGTGAGGTGTAGAGCAGAGGGTGAAGCTGACTTTGCCTGGGCGGCGCAACTGGATGGGTGTGCAGAGCTGAGGAGAGCGGGCTTCTGCGGGTGACCCTAAAGCTGGAGAACCAGCCAGCGGCAGCTCCAGACAGTCCCGCTGCCGAGCTTGGCCGTGTAGGGCCAGTGCCCTGGGGCACAGGGAGTGTGACCCTCCGCAAGCACCAAACAGCAGGTGAGGACTGTGGGGATTTGTACTGAGCTATGATATCTCTAAGGCATGTGCGAGGGGCCGGGGCCAAGGCAAGGTGGGCTCGTTGTGGGGTGTGGGGAGGTGTCAGCCCCCGGACTCAGCCCCTGTCTGATTGTAGTGCCCTTGGGCTGGTGTAGCTCAGTCCTCTGTGTGTTTCTCTTCAGGTGGAGCAGCGTGCAAAGGAAAAGCAAGGAAGGAGAGGAAGGTGGTGAACCTATGACGAAGAGTGTAGCGAATCTGGCGTGGACTCACGGTAAGGTGCCATGAGAGACATTTATTACAAACTCAGGTTTGCATTTATACTCGCTATGATGCTTGCTCAAGCATTTGCTCTTTAGCTAAGTTAGACATGACATGAGTGATGTAACTGCCATATACGCATTTTTTTCTATAGTAAGCTGTCCCTCTGTCCCTGATGTATCAGTCCTGTATCCTGTATCTTAGTAGTCATAATTTTTCCCCAAGTAGATGAATATTTGCAAGCAGCTTTATCTCCAGTCGTTACCTGTTCATATAATTCTCATTCATCTTTGTGCCATGTCTCCAACTGAAATGTACCAGTTGTAGGAAAGTCTAGCACATGATTAGCAATCCATTGTAATAAACTCACCAATCAGACCCCTGATACATCCTGATTTTGCGTTTGTAGCGCATGTTGAAGGACATCCAGGGTTTGTCTTTGCTTAAGGGATAACTTCCCTCCCATGGTTCCCAATCGCTCACCTTTCGTTGGTGGTGGGCGCGCACTGTCCTGGTTCCCGGTCCTGTTTCCTGGTTCGATTGGGCTTCGCTACCAGAGCGGCTACTGCCTTTATAGGCACGCTGAAAGTCCCTGTTCCAGGGCGCCATTTGTAGCGAATGCGGTACGGACTCTCTTTTAAGGTGCAATGAGAGATGTTTATTACAAATTCAGGCTTGCGTTTATACTCGCTATGATGCTTGCTCAAGCATTTGTTGATTAGCTAAGTTAGTCATTACATAAGTGATGTGTTTTGTGTTCCCACCAAAGTCACTGCCATCAACACCTTTTTTGTCTATCACAAGCTGTCCCTCTGTCCTTGATGCATCAATCCTGTATCAACTCCTCTGTCCTTGATGTATCACATAGCATACAGTCCTTTGTTCTTGTATTTTTCCACTAATGCTTGTTCTCATGCTGTTGACTCTTGCAGTTTCTCATGTGCCCGGTCTTCCGTGTACTGACACAGAAGAGCGATCACGAAAGAGGATTGGAGCGCACCTGTGAGTCAAGCAGAGTCAAGAAAGAAGATGACAGTGGTGGACCTGTGAGTGAGGAGGGGACAAAAGAGGAGAAAGGTGATGGAGCTACGAGTCAAGAGTGAGGAGGAAGATGGGCAGGCTGAGCCAGCGAGAAGGAGAATGTATCCTTAAGCACAGGGAACGATCTGTGATTAGTGCGTCCCCCTCCCACCCCTAGAAACCGTGCTCGGGGGTAAAGTGGTAAAATGGGAGCAGGGGCTGTTGGCTGTGTTTTGGGAGGTGGGGGTGGTGAGCAGGGGCTGGGCTCTTGGACTTGGGAGCAGTTAAGGGAGCAGGGTGGTCATCCCTTGGGAGGTGTCTGTCTGCCAGCAGGTAAAGGAGGGGGAAGAGGATCCTGCCGGGGTGAGGGCCTGGCCAGCTCTCCACTCCCAGGGCTCTTGATGCTGGTGTGGTGTGTTGCTGTAAGTGCCAGGGGTGACTGGCAAAGAAAGTCTTTGTGGGGTGCATGCTGGGAAACTGTGCTGCTACGGAGGGGCTGGGTTGGTGGGAAGGCCTGTGCGGGGGGCCGGGGCCAAGGCAAGGTGGCCTTGTGGTGGGGTGTGGGGATGCGTCAGCGACCGGACTCGCCCCCTCGTGTGACTGTACGGGCCTGGGGTGGGTATATTTTTGTTTTCTGTGCATCTCTGTTCGGGTGGAGCAGCTCGCAAAGGTGAAAGCAAGAAAGAAGAGGAAGATGGTGAACCTACGAGGAAGAGTGATCAAGAAAGAGGATTGGAGTGCATCTGCAAGTCAACAGGGATCAAGAAAGAAGATGACGGTGGTAGACCTGCGAGTCAGGAGGGATCAAGAAAGAAGAGGAGGAAGGTGGTTGACCTACGAGGAAGAGCGATCAAGAAAGAGGATTGGAGTGCATCTGCAAGGCAACAGGGATCAAGAAAGAAGATGACGGTGGTAGACCTGCGAGTCAGGAGGGATCAAGAAAGAAGAGGAGGAAGGTGATGGAGCTGCGAGTCAGGAGTGAGGAGGAAGAAAATGTCCCCCTTGGGACAGGGACCTCCCTGTAATCAGGACTGCGCCCTCCCACCCCTGGAAACTGCTCAGGGGCCCAGACATCCATGGGAAGGTTGTGTCTGACAACACGAGCCAGGTCTTCAGCACTGGCTGCTGTTCAGGTGGGACCAGGGGCTGCTGGTGGGGTTTCGGGAGGCGGGGTGGGTGAGTAGAGGCTGGGCTTTTGTACTCATGAGTGGTTGAGAGAGAGGGCTGGACACCTCTTGGGAGGTGTCTTGTCTGTCTGCCATCAGCTAAAGGAGGGGGAAGAGGATCCTGCCGGGGTGAGGGCCTGGCCAGCTCTCCACTCCCAGGGCTCTTGATGCTGATGTGGTGTGTTGCTGTAAGTGCCAGGGGTGACTGTCAAAGAAAGTCTTTGTGGGGTGCATGCTGGGAAACTGTGCTGCTACGGAGGGGCTGGGTTGGTGGGAAGGCCTGTGCGGGGGGCCGGGGCCAAGGCAAGGTGGGCTTGCTGTGGGATGTGGGGATGCGTCAGCGACCGGACTCACCCCCTATGTGACTGTACGGGCTTGGGGTGGGTGTATTTATTTCTGTCTTCAGGGCATTTCGGTTTGGGTGGAGCAGCTCACAAAGGCGAAAGCAAGAAAGGAAAGTAAGGTTGTGAACTTACGAGAAAGAGTGATCAAGAAAGAGGATTTGAGTTCATCCGGGAGTCGAGGGATCAAGAAAGAAGAGGAGGAAGGTGATGGACGTGCATATTGAAAATGAGAGGGAAGATGGGCAACCTGAAGCATGGAGCAAGGGAATGTCTCCTAGAACAAAGGGACCTTTCTGTAATCAGAGATCCCCCCTCCTACCCTACAAACTGAACAAAGAGGACTGCGAGAGGGAGCGCTCTGACAGGACAAGAGGTATCAGTAAATCTGGCAAGAGGACAGTGGGGGAAGCGCTCTGGCGGATCAACAAGTCTCAATATATGTGGCAAGAGGATGATGGGGGAGAGTTCACCAGTGGTTCAAAAGTCACCCAGAAAAAGGGGAAGAGGATGTCAAGGGGGGAGCGCTCTGGTCGATCACAAGACTCTCCTAAAAAACACAACAGGATGGTGGTGGGGGGGAATGTCCTATATGGGACAAGGGGTCCCGAGAAATCCAGCAAGAGGATGGTGGGGGGGAGCACTCCAGCAGACCAAGAATATACTAAGGAAAGGCAAAAGGACGGCAGGAGGAGAGACCCAGTGGGTCAAGAGGTACCGAGAAATCCAGCAAGAGGACGACAGGGAGGAGCTCTTTAGCAGGCCAAAATCCCACTGAGGAAAGGCAAGAGGACAGCGGGGGAGAGCGCTCCAGTTCTTCAAGTGACTTCCCAGGCAGAAGGCAGGAGCATGGTGGGGCAGGACTGCGGCAGGTCAAGAATTCTCAGTCTGGCAATAGGATGGCGGGGAGGAGCGTTCCAGCGGGAGAAGAGCGCCCTGACTAGAGGCAAGACAAGGGTGAGGGAGAGCGCTCGGATGTGTGAAGAAGACTCCCCCAAAAAAGTGCAAGAGGAAGGCCAGGGGGAGAGCAATCCAGCAGATCAGGAAGTCTCAATAAATGCGGTAAGAGGATGGCGGGTGGGAGCCCCCCCAGTGGTCCAAGAGATCCCAAGAAATCCAGCAAGAGGACGGCAAGGGGGAGCGCTCCAGCAGATCAGGAGATCTCGATAAATGCGGTTAGAGGATGGTGGGTGGGAGCCCCACAGTTGTTTAAGGCATCCCAAGAAATCCAGCAAAAGGACGGCGAGGGGGAACGCTCTGGCAGATCAGGACGTCTCAATAAATGCGGTAAGAGGATGGCGGGTGGGAGCCCCCCAGTGGTTCAAAATGTCCCAAGATATCCAGGAAGAGAACTGTGAGGGGGAGCGCTCCGGCAGGTCAAGCGATGTCAACAAATCCAGCAAGACAATGGTGGAGAACGCTCCGGTGAGTCACAAGACTCCACCAAAAAAGGCAAGAGAATGGTTAGAGGATGGTAACAGGCAGCTTTGAGAGCACTCTGGTGGATCAAGAAGCACCCAGGAAAAGGGGAAGAGGATGGTGGGGGGAAACGGCCTGGTTGGTCACAAGACTCCCCCAAAAACCACAAGAGGGTGGCAGGGGGAACGCCCTAAGGGGTCAAGAGGTTCCAAGAAATCCAGCAGGAGGACGGCGAGGGGGAGCGCTCCAGCAGGCTGAGATTGTACTAAAGAAAGGCCAAAGGACAGCAGGAGGAGAGACCCAGTGGGTCAAGAGGTCCCAAGAAATCCAGTGAGAGGACAACAGGGAGGAGTGCTCTGGCAGGCCAAAATCTCAGTGAAGAAAGGCAAGAGGACAGCAGGGGGGAGTGCTCCAGTTCTTCAAGTGACTTCCCAGGTAGAAGGCAGAAGGACGGTGGGGTAGCGCTGGGACAGGTCGAGAATTCTCAATCTGGCAATAGGACAGCAGGGAGGAGCATCCAGCGGGACAGGAGCGCCCTGAAAATAGGCAAGACAAGGGTGAGTGAGAGCACTCCGAGATGTCAAGAAGTGTCAAAAAATCTGGTAAAGGATGGCAGGGGGGAGTGCTGTGGATATTCAAGAGACTCCCCAGTAAAAGGCAAGAGGACGGCGCGGGGAAGTGCTCCAGCACGTCAAGATCGCACTGAAGAAAGGCAAGGTCCCAGTGGGGGGGAGCATTTCCGTTGTTCCACTGGTTCAAAAGGTCCCAAGAAATCCAACAAGAGAACTGCGAGGGGGAGCGCTCTGGCAAGTCAAGCGGTGTCAATAACCCCAGCAAGGCAACGGCGGAGAGCGCTCTGGTGAGTCACGAGACTCCCCTGCAAAGGACGAGAGGATGGTGGAGGGGAGCCCACCAGTGGTTCAAGCAGCACCCAGGAAAAGGGGAGGAGGCTGACGAGGGGCAGGCCTCTGGCGGGCCAAGATCGCTGAGGGAAGGTGCGGGGGAGCTTGCTGGTGGCTCAAGAGACCTCTAGAAAAAGGTAAGAGGGCGGCGGGGGGTGGGAGGGCGCCTCAGCTGGTGAAGAGGAACCCCGAAAACAAGGCAAGAGAATGTTGGTGGGGGGAGCGCTCCGGCGGTTCCAGAGGCTACCCGAGATCCGCTCAGACGGCAGCGGGTAACGCGGCAGCTCAGCGTCAATCAAAGAAGAACAGGAAGGCGGTTGACCTGCAATTCCAGAGCGAGGAGGAAGACTGGCAACCCGAACGAGGAGCAGCAGAACTTGGCATGGCCTCTGAAATCCTCCTTTAATCTGGGCTCAGGTAAGCTGGAAGCAGGGGACATAGGCTGGGGTTTGGGAGGTGGGCAGGTGAGAAATGATCCGCGTTTTTGATCTGCTGAGTGACTGAAGCGCCTGGGAGTTCATTTGGAGTCGTTGCCTTACTTGATTTTACACTGACTTTTGCATTATATTTTAATGACGTAGAATTTTCCGTTTTGACATCGAAACCTAAACTTCTTTGGAAATTCATCCTCTGTCCCTTCAGTCTCAGCTCGTGGCACTTCCACTGTCTCGTGGCCCGCGTTTCAATGTACATTAGATCGCTTCCTGGGCCTTGGATTTTAAGTAATGGTCCGTCACAAGTTTGTTTTTCTTGTCCTTAACAGGCAGCTTTGAGAGCTCTCTAAGGAAAAGTGATATCTTTTTACCTTGTTACTGCTCTTTCCATGTTACGAGCAGCCACCCTCTTTATGATCAGTCTCATGCTTTTCTTCCTTTCTTGCCCAGGTTCAGAATACCAGGAATTCCAAGCTTCAAGTTTCCTGTGGAACATTGCGGGAGACCTTGATAACGTGGCAATGAGGGAGGTGATGAAGAGAAACAATACCTGTTCCTTTCCCATTTCAAGACGTTATTTTTTACCTTCCTGGTAGCTGTGAGATGATTTGCAATCTTGCGCTAGCATCTGCCTGAAAGAGAACACGGACCCTTTGGGTGCCTCCTCAAGAAATACTTGCTCTATGGTTCTGGCGATGTCCAGGCTTCAAGGGTGGGGCATAGGGGAGTGTAAATCTTAGGGGGCCTCCCGGGATGTCTGCAGGTTTGGGTGACCCGTGGCTGGGACGGGGACGCCGAGGTTGTCAATCTTGCCCTGAATCTCTCGCTCCCTCTCTTGCAGCACCCGAGACCGAATGGAGGAGCAAGTGTACGGGAAGTTCCTGCGCCACGACACAGATCACATTTATCGCTCTCGCCCTGGGAGACCCGGAGAACCAAACCGTTCCCATCGTGCCTTGAAGCAGCCTCTGCTCACGCGCTTCTCCCAGGGAGAAGGCAGAATGGCAGTAGCTCGCCACGTTATACCACAGGGTGCACACTCTGCAGCTTTCAAGCCCAGCTCTGCGTTAGCTCACCCCTGCAATTTTGCACCGCCCACGCAAATTTGAGTTGTCGCTGGTTGTTGCAGCGTTTGGCTTTGGTGAGGACAGCGTGTGTTTGTCAGCAGTTGGTGTAGGGTGGAATCTTGAGGAGAAAGTGATATTTCCGTGCCAGAACTGGTTGGTGTTTGCATGGTATTGTGGTAGTTGTTCCCGCAGGTGATCAGTGCTGGAGTGTTATTGCAGGATGAGGGGATTTTGAAGGCTTGTCTGTGAGATGCACTAGAGGCAGCAGTTGCAAACGAAAGGCTGAGGTGTGGAGAGTTTGTCGGTGGGTTTTGGACAGTTGTCAGTTGAAGAGTTGGTTGTTTGCAGGTGAGGTGTAGAGCAGAGGGTGAAGCTGACTTTGCCTGGGCGGCGCAACTGGATGGGTGTGCAGAGCTGAGGAGAGCGGGCTTCTGCGGGTGACCCTAAAGCTGGAGAACCAGCCAGCGGCAGCTCCAGACAGTCCCGCTGCCGAGCTTGGCCGTGTAGGGCCAGTGCCCTGGGGCACAGGGAGTGTGACCCTCCGCAAGCACCAAACAGCAGGTGAGGACTGTGGGGATTTGTACTGAGCTATGATATCTCTAAGGCATGTGCGAGGGGCCGGGGCCAAGGCAAGGTGGGCTCGTTGTGGGGTGTGGGGAGGTGTCAGCCCCCGGACTCAGCCCCTGTCTGATTGTAGTGCCCTTGGGCTGGTGTAGCTCAGTCCTCTGTGTGTTTCTCTTCAGGTGGAGCAGCGTGCAAAGGAAAAGCAAGGAAGGAGAGGAAGGTGGTGAACCTATGAGGAAGAGTGTAGCGAATCTGGCGTGGACTCACGGTAAGGTGCCATGAGAGACATTTATTACAAACTCAGGTTTGCATTTATACTCGCTATGATGCTTGCTCAAGCATTTGCTCTTTAGCTAAGTTAGACATGACATGAGCGATGTAACTGCCATATACGCATTTTTTTCTATAGTAAGCTGTCCCTCTGTCCCTGATGTATCAGTCCTGTATCCTGTATCTTAGTAGTCATAATTTTTCCCCAAGTAGATGAATATTTGCAAGCAGCTTTATCTCCAGTCGTTACCTGTTCATATAATTCTCATTCATCTTTGTGCCATGTCTCCAACTGAAATGTACCAGTTGTAGGAAAGTCTAGCACATGATTAGCAATCCATTGTAATAAACTCACCAATCAGACCCCTGATACATCCTGATTTTGCGTTTGTAGCGCATGTTGAAGGACATCCAGGGTTTGTCTTTGCTTAAGGGATAACTTCCCTCCCATGGTTCCCAATCGCTCACCTTTCGTTGGTGGTGGGCGCGCACTGTCCTGGTTCCCGGTCCTGTTTCCTGGTTCGATTGGGCTTCGCTACCAGAGCGGCTACTGCCTTTATAGGCACGCTGAAAGTCCCTGTTCCAGGGCGCCATTTGTAGCGAATGCGGTACGGACTCTCTTTTAAGGTGCAATGAGAGATGTTTATTACAAATTCAGGCTTGCGTTTATACTCGCTATGATGCTTGCTCAAGCATTTGTTGATTAGCTAAGTTAGTCATTACATAAGTGATGTGTTTTGTGTTCCCACCAAAGTCACTGCCATAAACACCTTTTTTGTCTATCACAAGCTGTCCCTCTGTCCTTGATGCATCAATCCTGTATCAACTCCTCTTTCCTTGATGTATCACATAGCATACAGTCCTTTGTTCTTGTATTTTTCCACTAATGCTTGTTCTCATGCTGTTGACTCTTGCAGTTTCTCATGTGCCCGGTCTTCCGTGTACTGACACAGAAGAGCGATCACGAAAGAGGATTGGAGCGCACCTGTGAGTCAAGCAGAGTCAAGAAAGAAGATGACAGTGGTGGACCTGTGAGTGAGGAGGGGACAAAAGAGGAGAAAGGTGATGGAGCTACGAGTCAAGAGTGAGGAGGAAGATGGGCAGGCTGAGCCAGCGAGAAGGAGAATGTATCCTTAAGCACAGGGAACGATCTGTGATTAGTGCGTCCCCCTCCCACCCCTAGAAACCGTGCTCGGGGGTAAAGTGGTAAAATGGGAGCAGGGGCTGTTGGCTGTGTTTTGGGAGGTGGGGGTGGTGAGCAGGGGCTGGGCTCTTGGACTTGGGAGCAGTTAAGGGAGCAGGGTGGTCATCCCTTGGGAGGTGTCTGTCTGCCAGCAGGTAAAGGAGGGGGAAGAGGATCCTGCCGGGGTGAGGGCCTGGCCAGCTCTCCACTCCCAGGGCTCTTGATGCTGGTGTGGTGTGTTGCTGTAAGTGCCAGGGGTGACTGGCAAAGAAAGTCTTTGTGGGGTGCATGCTGGGAAACTGTGCTGCTACGGAGGGGCTGGGTTGGTGGGAAGGCCTGTGCGGGGGGCCGGGGCCAAGGCAAGGTGGCCTTGTGGTGGGGTGTGGGGATGCGTCAGCGACCGGACTCGCCCCCTCGTGTGACTGTACGGGCCTGGGGTGGGTATATTTTTGTTTTCTGTGCATCTCTGTTCGGGTGGAGCAGCTCGCAAAGGCGAAAGCAAGAAAGAAGAGGAAGGTGGTGAACCTACGAGGAAGAGCGATCAAGAAAGAGGATTGGAGTGCATCTGCAAGTCAACAGGGATCAAGAAAGAAGATGACGGTGGTAGAGCTGCGAGTCAGGAGGGATCAAGAAAGAAGAGGAGGAAGGTGATGGAGCTGCGAGTCAGGAGTGAGGAGGAAGAAAATGTCCCCCTTGGGACAGGGACCTCCCTGTAATCAGGACTGCGCCCTCCCACCCCTGGAAACTGCTCAGGGGCCCAGACATCCATGGGAAGGTTGTGTCCGACAACACGAGCCAGATCTTCAGCACTGGCTGCTGTTCAGCTGGGACCAGGGGCTGCTGGTGGGGTTTTGGGAGGCGGGGTGGGTGAGTAGAGGCTGGGCTTTTGTACTCGTGAGTGGTTGAGAGAGAGGGCTGGACACCTCTTGGGAGGTGTCTTGTCTGTCTGCCATCAGCTAAAGGAGGGGGAAGAGGATCCTGCCGGGGTGAGGGCCTGGCCAGCTCTCCACTCCCAGGGCTCTTGATGCTGATGTGGTGTGTTGCTGTAAGTGCCAGGGGTGACTGGCAAAGAAAGTCTTTGTGGGGTGCATGCTGGGAAACTGTGCTGCTACGGAGGGGCTGGGTTGGTGGGAAGGCCTGTGCGGGGGGCCGGGGCCAAGGCAAGGTGGGCTTGCCGTGGGATGTGGGGATGCGTCAGCGACCGGACTCACCCCCTATGTGACTGTACGGGCTTGGGGTGGGTGTATTTCTGTCTTCAGGGCATTTCGGTTTGGGTGGAGCAGCTCACAAAGGCGAAAGCAAGAAAGGAAAGTAAGGTTGTGAACTTACGAGAAAGAGTGATCAAGAAAGAGGATTTGAGTTCATCCGGGAGTCGAGGGATCGAGAAAGAAGAGGAGGAAGGTGATGGACGTGCATATTGAAAATGAGAGGGAAGATGGGCAACCTGAAGCATGGAGCAAGGGAATGTCTCCTAGAACAAAGGGACCTTTCTGTAATCAGAGATCCCCCCTCCTACCCTACAAACTGAACAAAGAGGACTGCGAGAGGGAGCGCTCTGACAGGACAAGAGGTATCAGTAAATCTGGCAAGAGGACAGTGGGGGAAGCGCTCTGGCGGATCAACAAGTCTCAATATATGTGGCAAGAGGATGATGGGGGAGAGTTCACCAGTGGTTCAAAAGTCACCCAGAAAAAGGGGAAGAGGATGTCAAGGGGGGAGCGCTCTGGTCGATCACAAGACTCTCCTAAAAAACACAAAGGGATGGTGGTGGGGGGGAATGTCCTATATGGGACAAGGGGTCCCGAGAAATCCAGCAAGAGGATGGTGGGGGGGAGCACTCCAGCAGACCAAGAATGTACTAAGGAAAGGCAAAAGGACGGCAGGAGGAGAGACCCAGTGGGTCAAGAGGTACCGAGAAATCCAGCAAGAGGACGACAGGGAGGAGCTCTTTAGCAGGCCAAAATCCCACTGAGGAAAGGCAAGAGGACAGCGGGGGAGAGCGCTCCAGTTCTTCAAGTGACTTCCCAGGCAGAAGGCAGGAGCATGGCGGGGCAGGACTGCGGCAGGTCAAGAATTCTCAGTCTGGCAATAGGATGGCGGGGAGGAGCGTTCCAGCGGGAGAAGAGCGCCCTGACTAGAGGCAAGACAAGGGTGAGGGAGAGCACTCGGACGTGTCAAGAAGACTCCCCCAAAAAGTGCAAGAGGAAGGCCGGTGGGGAGAGCAATCCAGCAGATCAGGAAGTCTCAATAAATGCGGTAAGAAGGTGGCAGGTGGGAGCTCCCCAGTGGTTCAAGAGGTCCCAAGATATCCAGCAAGAGAACTGTGAGGGAGAGCGCTCCAACAGGTCAAGCGGTGTCAAGAAATCCAGCAAGACAATGGTGGAAAACGCTCCGGTGAGTCACAAGATTCCCCCAAAAAAAGGCAAGAGAATGGTGCAGGGGAGCACTCTGGTGGATCAAGAAGCACTCAGGAAAAGGGGAAGAAGATGGTGGGGGGGAGCACTCTGGTTGGTCACAAGACTCCCCCAGAAAACACAAGAGGGTGGCAGGGGGAACGCCCTAATGGGTCAAGAGGACCCAAGAAATCCAGCAAGAGGACGGCGAGGGGGAGCGCTCCAGCAGATCAGGAAGTCTCGATAAATGCGGTAAGAGGATGGCGGGTGGGAGCCCCCCCAGTGGTTCAAGAGATCCCAAGAAATCCAGCAAGAGGACGGCAAGGGGGAGCGCTCTGGCAGATCAGGACGTCTCAATAAATGCGGTAAAGGGATGGTGGGTGGGAGCCCCCCAGTGGTTCACAAGGTTCCAGGAAATCCAGCAAGAGGACGGCGTGGGGGAGCGCTGTGGCAGATGAAGAACCCTCAGTACATCTGGCAAGAGGACGGTGAGGGGGTGCTCTGATGGGTCAAGGTTGCTCTGAAAAAAGCCCAAGAGGGTGGTAAGGAGAAGCTCACCGGTGATTCACGAATCACCCAGAAAAAAGGGAAGAGGACAGTGCGGGGGAGCTCTTCAGTTGTTGAAGAGAATCCCCAGAAAAAGGCAGGAGGATGATGAGGGGGAACACTCTGGCGGGTCAAGAAGTCTCAATAAGTCCGGCAAGAAGACGGTGGGGAGGAGAGCTCGTGTGGGTCAAGAGGTCCCAAGAAACCCAGCAAGAGGACAGCAGGGGCGAGCGCTCCGGCAGATCAGGAAATCTCGATAAATGCAGTTAGAGGATGGTGGGTGTGAGCCCCTCAGTTGTTTAAGACGTCCCAAGAAATCCAGCAAGAGAACTGCGAGGGGGAGCGCTCCGGCAAGTCAAGCGATGTCAAGAAATCCAGCAAGACAATGGTGGAGAACTCTCCGGCGAGTCACAAGACTCTCCCAAAAAAGGCAAAAGAATGGTGCAGGGGAGCACTCTGGTGGATCAAGAAGCACCCAGGAAAAGGGGAAGAGGATGGTGGGGGGAAACGGCCTGGTTGGTCACAAGACTCCCCCAAAAACCACAAGAGGGTAGCAGGGGGAAAGCCCTAAGGGGTCAAGAAGTCCCAAGAAATCCAGCAAGAGGACGACAGGGAGGAGCTCTTTAGCAGGCCAAAATCCCACTGAGGAAAGGCAAGAGGACAGCGGGGGAGAGCGCTCCAGTTCTTCAAGTGACTTCCCAGGCAGAAGGCAGGAGCATGGCGGGGCAGGACTGCGGCAGGTCAAGAATTCTCAGTCTGGCAATAGGATGGCGGGGAGAAGCGTTCCAGCCGGAGAAGAGCGCCCTGACTAGAGGCAAGACAAGGGTGAGGGAGAGCGCTCGGATGTGTGAAGAAGACTCCCCCAAAAAAGTGCAAGAGGAAGGCCAGGGGGAGAGCAATCCAGCAGATCAGGAAGTCTCAATAAATGCGGTAAGAGGATGGGGGGTGGGAGCCCCCCCAGTGGTCCAAGAGATCCCAAGAAATCCAGCAAGAGGACGGCAAGGGGGAGCGCTCCAGCAGATCAGGAAATCTCGATAAATGCGGTTAGAGGATGGTGGGTGGGAGCCCCACAGTTGTTTAAGGCATCCCAAGAAATCCAGCAAAAGGACGGCGAGGGGGAACGCTCTGGCAGATCAGGACGTCTCAATAAATGCGGTAAGAGGATGGCGGGTGGGAGCCCCCCAGTGGTTCAAAATGTCCCAAGATATCCAGGAAGAGAACTGTGAGGGGGAGCGCTCCGGCAGGTCAAGCGATGTCAACAAATCCAGCAAGACAATGGTGGAGAACGCTCCGGTGAGTCACAAGACTCCACCAAAAAAGGCAAGAGAATGGTTAGAGGATGGTAACAGGCAGCTTTGAGAGCACTCTGGTGGATCAAGAAGCACCCAGGAAAAGGGGAAGAGGATGGTGGGGGGAAACGGCCTGGTTGATCACAAGACTCCCCCAAAAACCACAAGAGGGTGGCAGGGGGAACGCCCTAAGGGGTCAAGAGGTTCCAAGAAATCCAGCAGGAGGACGGCGAGGGGGAGCGCTCCAGCAGGCTGAGATTGTACTAAAGAAAGGCAAAAGGACAGCAGGAGGAGAAACCCAGTGGGTCAAGAGGTCCCAAGAAATCCAGTGAGAGGACAACAGGGAGGAGTGCTCTGGCAGGCCAAAATCTCAGTGAAGAAAGGCAAGAGGACAGCAGGGGGGAGTGCTCTAGTTCTTCAAGTGACTTCCCAGGTAGAAGGCAGAAGGACGGTGGGGTAGCGCTGGGACAGGTCGAGAATTCTCAATCTGGCAATAGGACAGCAGGGAGGAGCATCCAGCGGGACAGGAGCGCCCTGAAAATAGGCAAGACAAGGGTGAGTGAGAGCACTCCGAGATGTCAAGAAGTGTCAAAAAATCTGGTAAAGGATGGCAGGGGGGAGTGCTGTGGATATTCAAGAGACTCCCCAGTAAAAGGCAAGAGGACGGCGCGGGGAAGTGCTCCAGCACGTCAAGATGGCACTGAAGAAAGGCAAGGTCACAGTGGGGGGGAGCATTCCCGTTGTTCCAATGGTTCAAAAGGTCCCAAGAAATCCAACAAGAGAACTGCGAGGGGGAGCGCTCTGGCAAGTCAAGCGGTGTCAATAACCCCAGCAAGGCAACGGCGGAGAGCGCTCTGGTGAGTCACGAGACTCCCCTACAAAGGACGAGAGGATGGTGGAGGGGAGCCCACCAGTGGTTCAAGCAGCACCCAGGAAAAGGGGAGGAGGCTGACGAGGGGCAGGCCTCTGGCGGGCCAAGATCGCTGAGGGAAGGTGCAGGGGAGCTTGCTGGTGGCTCAAGAGACCTCTAGAAAAAGGTAAGAGGGCGGCGGGGGGTGGGAGGGCGCCTCAGCTGGTGAAGAGGAACCCCGAAAACAAGGCAAGAGAATGTTGGTGGGGGGAGCGCTCTGGCGGTTCCAGAGGCTCCCCGAGATCCGCTCAGACGGCAGCGGGTAACGCGGCAGCTCAGCGTCCATCAAAGAAGAACAGGAAGGCGGTAGACCTGCAATTCCAGAGCGAGGAGGAAGACTGGCAACCCGAACGAGGAGCAGCAGAACTTGGCATGGCCTCTGAAATCCTCCTTTAATCTGGGCTCAGGTAAGCTGGAAGCAGGGGACATAGGCTGGGGTTTGGGAGGTGGGCAGGTGAGAAATGATCCGCATTTTTGATCTCCTGAGTGACTGAAGCGCCTGAGAGTTCATTTGGAGTCGTTGCCTTACTTGATTTTACACTGACTTTTGCATTATATTTTAATGACGTAGAATTTTCCGTTTTGACATCGAAACCTAAACTTCTTTGGAAATTCATCCTCTGTCCCTTCAGTCTCAGCTCGTGGCACTTCCACTGTCTCGTGGCCCGCGTTTCAATGTACATTAGATCGCTTCCTGGGCCTTGGATTTTAAGTAATGGTCCGTCACAAGTTTGTTTTTCTTGTCCTTAACAGGCAGCTTTGAGAGCTCTCTAAGGAAAAGTGATATCTTTTTACCTTGTTACTGCTCTTTCCATGTTACGAGCAGCCACCCTCTTTATGATCAGTCTCATGCTTTTCTTCCTTTCTTGCCCAGGTTCAGAATACCAGGAATTCCAAGCTTCAAGTTTCCTGTGGAACATTGCGGGAGACCTTGATAACGTGGCAATGAGGGAGGTGATGAAGAGAAACAATACCTGTTCCTTTCCCATTTCAAGACGTTATTTTTTACCTTCCTGGTAGCTGTGAGATGATTTGCAATCTTGCGCTAGCATCTGCCTGAAAGAGAACACGGACCCTTTGGGTGCCTCCTCAAGAAATACTTGCTCTATGGTTCTGGCGATGTCCAGGCTTCAAGGGTGGGGCATAGGGGAGTGTAAATCTTAGGGGGCCTCCGGGGATGTCTGCAGGTTTGGGTGACCCGTGGCTGGGACGGGGATGCCGAGGTTGTCAATCTTGCCCTGAATCTCTCGCTCCCTCTCTTGCAGCACCCGAGACCGAATGGAGGAGCAAGTGTACGGGAAGTTCCTGCGCCACGCCACAGATCACATTTATCGCTCTCGCCCTGAGAGACCCGGAGAACCAAACCATTCCCATCGTGCCTTGAAGCAGCCTCTGCTCACGCGGTTCTCCCAGGGAGAAGGCAGAATGGCAGTAGCTCGCCACGTTATACCACAGGGTGCACACTCTGCAGCTTTCAAGCCCAGCTCTGCGTTAGCTCACCCCTGCAATTTTGCACCACCCACGCAAATTTGAGTTGTCGCTGGTTGTTGCAGCGTTTGGCTTTGGTGAGGACAGCGTGTGTTTGTCAGCAGTTGGTGTAGGGTGGAATCTTGAGGAGAAAGTGATATTTCCGTGCCAGAACTGGTTGGTGTTTGCATGGTATTGTGGTAGTTGTTCCCACAGGTGATCAGTGCTGGAGTGTTATTGCAGGATGAGGGGATTTTGAAGGCTTGTCTGTGAGATGCACTAGAGGCAGCAGTTGCAAACGAAAGGCTGAGGTGTGGAGAGTTTGTCGGTGGGTTTTGGACAGTTGTCAGTTGAAGAGTTGGTTGTTTGCAGGTGAGGTGTAGAGCAGAGGGTGAAGCTGACTTTGCCTGGGCGGCGCAACTGGATGGGTGTGCAGAGCTGAGGAGAGCGGGCTTCTGCGGGTGACCCTAAAGCTGGAGAACCAGCCAGCGGCAGCTCCAGACAGTCCCGCTGCCGAGCTTGGCTGTGTAGGGCCAGTGCCCTGGGGCACAGGGAGTGTGACTGTGTGCACAAGCAGAGGCACGTCGCGAGAAGAGCCAGAGGCCACCAATGTAATTGCAAAGAGCAAGTTTATTTTGGTTACCTCTCTACTGGGGGATCTCCGTAGCCACACCTGAGCTCCCAGGCAGAGGCGGCGTAAGCGGGGACGCAGGCGCTGGTCAGTTCAGCCCTGCTGGAAGATCGCTGGGCCTGCTGAGCTCGCCTGTATTTCACGGCTTCAGGCAGGCGCAGCCTCCCGCTCTTTCTCACAACAAAGCAGGAATCTCAGACACAGTGATAAGGTGTCCAGAGTTTCTCCCAGGCCTGTGTTATCTAACACAGGGGTTCTACTTGTCAAGCACACAAGGTCAGTAAAACAATTAGTGTGATGTATGTGTTTTCTTTATACCCCAGCTGCGGGTCACTTGAGCGTGTTTAGCTTTCTCCTCCTCGCCAATCTTCCGCAGTTCCCGTACATTCCACCCCCTCGCCCAAGGGACCGGCTTTGCTGGGGCCAGAATAGCCATAGGTGTTCATGTGAGCGTGTAAAGTTTAGAACAGAGCATTTTACAGAGATACTCAGCAAACATATATACATCTATAAAGAGAGAAAAGGAGCAAATATATGTGTGCAATAATAGGTTGCATCTGGCGTCCCGTCTCTCTTCTCAAGAGATGAGATGAGTCTATTAGCCAGGTACTGTCAGTGGATTGCTTCATTTGATGTGTCAGTTCCACAAGATGTTATCGTCTATCCTGGCTAGTGCAGTAGCTGTCTTGAAGCCACACTTGCGTTAGAAACGTCAGGGCAGCATCTTCAGCCACTACCTACCCAAGGGAAAAAGAATCATGAGAAACATGAAAGTTAAAAAAAAAAAAAAAAAAAGAAAAACCCTTGGTATAATACATATATGTAACAGGACTATTGCGGTAATAAATTGACAGCAAGAGATCTGCAGCTATTAGTCTTGTGGAGGTGTGTCCTGCATGTAATGCTTGTAACGTAGGGTTACAATGCACGACGAGCCAATCTGTGATAAGGGAGGAAAACAGGGGCATCTTCTCCTTCCAATAATACATACGCTGTTGCTCCAGCTCCTTCAGCTAGTATTACTCCGGGTTTGACAACCTGGTGTGGGGTAATTACCCACACAGACTGGAAAGCCGTGGCCTGTGCTTTCTCAGGTTGAACTTCAACACGATGTTGGGTCCGCGACACCAATAACACTGTTCCAATGCTGTCTCCTCTAGACAAAGTACAGGTAGTCATTGAAGATATCTGAAATACAAGAACTCGGGAGTCTGATATTAGCAAAGGATGTAACATAAGAGGAGAAGTCGGAGTACACAGCCACACAGCATTCTCAGGGGTTATTATGTGGACTTTCACATCCAGATTAATAGGTCGTGGTCCCACTTCGCAATCCATTGGGGTAAATAATTCCATTTCCCCTGTAGTTAGTATTTTGGGAGAAATACCATCTGGAAGGATTTCAAGCCGCACCATGTTTTGTACTGGGGGTGTTGTGATGCGGTCATAGGGTGTTTGATTATGGATAATCCGACTATTAAGCAAAAAAACTGCTTTAGTCAGATGTGGGCTCCAATGTTGCAAAGTTTTAGTACTGGTTAATTTTTTCAATTGTTCCTTCAACATTCCATTCATCCGTTCAATTAAGCCATTGGCCTGGGGATGGTATGCAATGTGAAACAACCAGTCTATACCTAACCCTCGAGCCCAGTCTTGTACATTACGTCCACTAAAGTGTGTCCCCTGGTCACTCTGTATTTGATGGGGAGGTCCATAGTGATGGATGAGTTGTTCTAACGCTTCAATCGTATTATGCTGATTAGCACGTTTAGTGGGCTTAGCAAACAATAGCCCTGACACCGTATCCACAGCAGTGAATACATATTGCCACCCCCTAGATGGGGGTAAGGGGCCCACATAATCAACTTGCCAGGTATTCAAAGCCCACTGACCACGCTTTATCTGTCCCCATGGCCTACATAGTGCTCTTAGGTGTAACCGTGTACAAGTAGCGCAGTTATGTGCACATGACATATAAGCATGTAGTGGCAAAGGGGGTTGGTTATGAGCAATGTCCCATGCACGTGCAGTAGAAGCTGAGCGATGACCACAAGCAATATGTGCATGTAAAGCCTGAGCATGTATGTCAGCAGAGGTCATCTCATCTACCTCTCTGTTGTTCTGTGACTCAAGTGAGTCATCTTTTTGATGAGCTGAAACATGTCTCACCTTCAAAGGAGATGTCTGTACGTGCTGCCAAATTTGTTGCCATATATCTGCTCCCCATATTGGATATCTTTGTACATGCCAATTGTCCTGGGCCCAGCGGGGCAACCACATTGTGAGACTTTTATATACTACCCAACTATCGGTATATAAATAATGTGCCTTCCCTTCCAGGATAGCAAGGGATGCTGCAAGCAGTTCAGCCCACTGACTAGAGGCCTGTACACCCGTTTGCCATAATATTATGCCTGGTAAAGGAGCGTATGCAACCGCCCTCCATTGTCTTTGTCCAGTTGCAGTATATGTTGCACTGCCATCAGTAAACCAGGCATCCTTCTTGTGCTCTTCTGTTAACTCGTCGTAAGGAGGAGCCTCCTCCACAGGAGAGGTCGGGATGTCTCCTAGAGGAAAAGCTTCCCCAAGTGCAGGCACATGATTGAATGATATTGTACCAAGAAGGGTGGCATGTGGGGTAGTCACATGTGAGTTTCCTGGTAAAAATCGTTGCTGCAGATAGTGTTTCCACTTCCAGTGTGTAGCTGCCTGAGCTACTCCTGCATGGGCCCTAACAGAGTCATCTGCAACCCAGCCATGAATAGGGATGGGGGTGTGTACGGTTACACTATCTTGACCCGTGATACGTTCAGTTTCCTGCAGTGCCCAAACAACAGCCAGAATCTGTTTTTCCATTGGGGTATAATGAGTAGCAGACCCTTGCAGTGCTTTAGACCAAAACCCTACGGGTTCCTTCTGATTTTTTGGTCCAGTTGTCTGCCACAATCCCCAAGAGACTACATCGTCCAAAATTGTTACTTCTAGTTCAAAAGGATATCCTTGCCTGGGAGTATATAACCGGGCATGTTCCATCAAGGCACTTTTACATGCATCAAAAGCTTCTTGTTGTTGTTTGGCCCACTGCCAGATAGCTTTCTTTCTAGTTAGTTTCTGTAAAGGCCTCATTAAAATTGCCAAATGCGGAATAAAAGTCCTCCAATACCCCAGAAGTCCCAAAAAGGTCTGTAGCTGCTTTACCGCAGTTGGTACAGGAAATTGTTGAACTGTCTGCTGCACTTTATTTGGTATTTCCTTAATCTGCCCATGCCAGACGACCCCCAAGAACTGTACAGTGGTGCTAGGGCCTTGTATTTTCTTTGGACTGATTGTCCAGCCCCGGTTTTGCAAATGTGACTGCAATGACTCAGCAGCTGCTTCAATTTCCTGTTGTGACTCTGCCATAAGCAAGAGATCATCGATATAATGGTACACAGTAAGAGTACCTGACCACGATGCTACATCAGCTGCTACCATTTGACGGCATATAGAGGGGCTGTGTTTGTATCCTTGGGGCAGTACCTGAAAGGTATATTGCTTCTGCTGCCAGGTAAAAGCAAACTGATCTTGACTCTCTGGGGCAATGGCAATTGAAAAGAAAGCATTAGCAAGATCTAGTACCATTTTCCATGGCAATAAGTTCTTGCCAATTTTTTCTATGAGTGTAACCATATCTGGCACTGTAACTGCAAGGGGGGGGGTGACTTTGTTCAGTTCTCTGTAGTCTACAGTCATTCTCCAAGTGCCATCTGTTTTCCGAACAGGCCAGATAGGATTATTGAAAGCCGTCATGGTTTCTCTAATAATCCCCACTTGCTGGAGTGCCTGGATAGTCTCGCTAATTTCTTCCTCCCCCCCTGGGATGCGATATTGTTTCATAGTCACCACCTTGGCAGGTGCAGGCAGCACAACAGGATCCCATTTTGGGAATCCACGCAAGACAGTTACAGACCGGATAGCAAATCCAGTGCATGGAGAGCCGAAAGAAAAACGACCATTTAAGGTTTCGACTGTCCGCCCTGCTAGGACATCAATACCCAGAATATATTCTTTAATTGGGGCAATCAACACTGTTGCAGTAAATGGCTTGGCATTTGCGATTGTGAGGGTAACGGTAGCTTGGAGAGCAGGGGTTGGATGTCCCCCCAAACCACAAATCTGTGATGTAGCATCTTTGTTCTTAATATCACTATGCAACACTGTGACCTCAGCCCCCGTATCCACCAGAGCTAACACATTCAAAATCCCTCCAGACCGCCACTCTATGGTTAAAGGAACATAAGGGCGTCGGTCCCCCTCACGATAGGAAGCTACAGTGGCGGCAACCTTGGGGGACCCGCCAAACCTTCAGTCCCGCTGTTTAGGCAACTGCCAAGCAGCGCCTTGTTTTGAAGCGGCAGACGGGGTGGAGGGAGGGTGCGGGGGGGCTGATGCGGCTGGAGATGGCTGGCTTTTTGCTGTAGATATTAACTGTCGCCAGCGGCGAAACAGTTCTGCTGTTGACAGCCCACCGAGTTCGGATCGTGGGACGCCAGCCTGTAAAAGATCATGCCACATCTGTCTCCTCGTCACCTGTGCCGTAGACCCTTTTGATTTTGCTGACTTTCCCTTGTTCACTATTCGGACAGAGGGTCCTGAGAGCATAGTCTCAAGATCTTTCATGGCAGTCACCAGAGCACCTACATTACCCGCGGCAGCTTGTATTGTTGATATAAGGCAGGGTTTTACCGAGACAGGTGCTCCCTTCAACAACTCCATCCTGATACTTCTTGTGATCGGTATATCATCTGGACTAGTCCCCGTCAACACTGCATGAGCCATTCCCATTTGCCGTAGCAAAGTGGTACCCTCTGATATTGTAGACCAGTTTCCGAGGGAAGACATTAACTCCCTAGGGTCTGTATGTGTTGCTAGAACTGCTGCACACAACCACTGATATACTGTAGGTGCGGTAATGTCTACCCCATTTGCATTTCTAATATTCCGCAGCTGGACAAATTCTCTTTGTATCGAATCATTCTTAGATATAGGACATAAGAGATCCTTTTCAGCTGCTAACAAGTGGATTGATGCAGCTCCATTATCCCATGCTCGCAAAAGCCATTCCAATATACCTTCCCCAGTCTTTTGCTGGTAAAGCTCCAAAAATTCTCTTAACTCTTTCGGAGTGTAAGTACGCGTAAGCTGTACCCCCCCACCAGGATGTTCCTGCTCTCCCGTCATCTGGATGAGGGGTCGTGCCTGCACCACATCCCTTTCTTTTGAATCTGAATCCAATTCAAATTCAATCTCGGAATCCGAGGATGCACTGCAAATATTTCCATCCCATTCATTGGGATCCCAGGAATGTTTCATGGTGAGAGCACGAACCTCGGAAATCGAAACTCTATGTGACCCATGTTTATCTCGCCGTTTATTAGCAATACGCGCTACCAGACAGTCCACTTTGTCCTGCAACCCAGAGCAGCGCTCTGATTGGGATGCAATTACTTCATGCGCCATCGCCTTTGCCTCTTGCAAAGTTCCAATTTCCTTCTCTAAATCCGCGACTTTACTCCGTAATGCAACAACTTCATGGTTAAGAGATCTAAGACCAGTAATAAATAGCCATCCCAATCTTCCCGCTAACTTGCGAGAAGATTTACAAGCCGCTCTCCATGGAAACTTCAGTATGGCCGCTTCAATTGCCTGGGGAGTAACCACCCCCCCTTCCTCAATCTCTGGCCATATCTCCGGCGGAGCCAATTCATATAGGAGAGCAGCCACGGGGGTCCAGGGCTCCGTACTGGGCCATCCCGGAATATGGGGAGTCACCCGTGAGGCCTCCCCTGTCCCCGGTGTTTTTTTTTAAAAAAGCCACGGCATGGCTGTTTCTAGCGACTGCCGACTACGCCAAATGTGTGCACAAGCAGAGGCACGTCGCGAGAAGAGCCAGAGGCCACCAATGTAATTGCAAAGAGCAAGTTTATTTTGGTTACCTCTCTACTGGGGGATCTCCGTAGCCACACCTGAGCTCCCAGGCAGAGGCGGCGTAAGCGGGGACGCAGGCGCTGGTCAGTTCAGCCCTGCTGGAAGATCGCTGGGCCTGCTGAGCTCGCCTGTATTTCACGGCTTCAGGCAGGCGCAGCCTCCCGCTCTTTCTCACAACAAAGCAGGAATCTCAGACACAGTGATAAGGTGTCCAGAGTTTCTCCCAGGCCTGTGTTATCTAACACAGGGGTTCTACTTGTCAAGCACACAAGGTCAGTAAAACAATTAGTGTGATGTATGTGTTTTCTTTATACCCCAGCTGCGGGTCACTTGAGCGTGTTTAGCTTTCTCCTCCTCGCCAATCTTCCGCAATTCCCGTACAGTGACCCTCCGCAAGCACCAAACAGCAGGTGAGGACTGTGGGGATTTGTACTGAGCTATGATATCTCTAAGGCATGTGCGAGGGGCCGGGGCCAAGGCAAGATGGGCTCGTTGTGGGGTGTGGGGAGGTGTCAGCCCCCAGACTCAGCCCCTGTCTGATTGTAGTGCCCTTGGGCTGGTGTAGCTCAGTCCTCTGTGTGTTTCTCTTCAGGTGGAGCAGCGTGCAAAGGAAAAGCAAGGAAGGAGAGGAAGGTGGTGAACCTATGAGGAAGAGTGTAGCGAATCTGGCGTGGACTCACGGTAAGGTGCCATGAGAGACATTTATTACAAACTCAGGTTTGCATTTATACTCACTACGATGCTTGCTCAAGCATTTGCTCTTTAGCTAAGTTAGACATTACATGAGCGATGTAACTGCCATATACGCATTTTTTTCTATAGTAAGCTGTCCCTCTGTCCCTGATGTATCAGTCCTGTATCCTGTATCTTAGTAGTCATAATTTTTCCCCAAGTAGATGAATATTTGCAAGCAGCTTTATCTCCAGTCGTTACCTGTTCATATAATTCTCATTCATCTTTGTGCCATGTCTCCAACTGAAATGTACCAGTTGTAGGAAAGTCTAGCACCTGATTAGCAATCCATTCTAATAAACTCACCAATCAGACCCCTGATACATCCTGATTTTGCGTTTGTAGCGCATGTTGAAGGACATCCAGGGTTTGTCTTTGCTTAAGGGATAACTTCCCTCCCATGGTTCCCAATCGCTCACCTTTCGTTGGTGGTGGGCGCGCACTGTCCTGGTTCCCGGTCCTGTTTCCTGGTTCGATTGGGCTTCGCTACCAGAGCGGCTACTGCCTTTATAGGCACGCTGAAAGTCCCTGTTCCAGGGCGCCATTTGTAGCGAATGCAGTACGGACTCTCCTTTAAGATGCAATGAGAGATGTTTATTACAAATTCAGGCTTGCGTTTATACTCGCTATGATACTTGCTCAAGCATTTGTTGATTAGCTAAGTTAGTCATTACATAAGTGATGTGTTTTGTGTTCCCACTAAAGTCACTGCCATAAACACCTTTTTTGTCTATCACAAGCTGTCCCTCTGTCCTTGATGCATCAATCCTGTATCAACTCCTCTGTCCTTGATGTATCACATAGCATACAGTCCTTTGTTCTTGTATTTTTCCACTAATGCTTGTTCTCATGCTGTTGACTCTTGCAGTTTCTCATGTGCCCGGTCTTCCGTGTACTGACACAGAAGAGCGATCACGAAAGAGGATTGGAGCGCACCTGTGAGTCAAGCAGAGTCAAGAAAGAAGATGACAGTGGTGGACCTGTGAGTCAGGAGGGGACAAAAGAGGAGAAAGGTGATGGAGCTACGAGTCAAGAGTGAGGAGGAAGATGGGCAGGCTGAGCCAGCGAGAAGGAGAATGTATCCTTAAGCACAGGGAACGATCTGTGATTAGTGCGTCCCCCTCCCACCCCTAGAAACCGTGCTCGGGGGTAAAGTGGTAAAATGGGAGCAGGGGCTGTTGGCTGTGTTTTGGGAGGTGGGGGTGGTGAGCAGGGGCTGGGCTCTTGGACTTGGGAGCAGTTAAGGGAGCAGGGTGTCATCCCTTGGGAGGTGTCTGTCTGCCAGCAGGTAAAGGAGGGGGAAGAGGATCCTGCCGGGGTGAGGGCCTGGCCAGCTCTCCACTCCCAGGGCTCTTGATGCTGGTGTGGTGTGTTGCTGTAAGTGCCAGGGGTGACTGGCAAAGAAAGTCTTTGTGGGGTGCATGCTGGGAAACTGTGCTGCTACGGAGGGGCTGGGTTGGTGGGAAGGCCTGTGCGGGGGGCCGGGGCCAAGGCAAGGTGGCCTTGTGGTGGGGTGTGGGGATGCGTCAGCGACCGGACTCGCCCCCTCGTGTGACTGTACGGGCCTGGGGTGGGTATATTTTTGTTTTCTGTGCATCTCTGTTTGGGTGGAGCAGCTCGCAAAGGCGAAAGCAAGAAAGAAGAGGAAGGTGGTGAACCTACGAGGAAGAGCGATCAAGAAAGAGGATTGGAGTGCATCTGCAAGTCAACAGGGATCAAGAAAGAAGATGACGGTGGTAGAGCTGCGAGTCAGGAGGGATCAAGAAAGAAGAGGAGGAAGGTGATGGAGCTGCGAGTCAGGAGTGAGGAGGAAGAAAATGTCCCCCTTGGGACAGGGACCTCCCTGTAATCAGGACTGCGCCCTCCCACCCCTGGAAACTGCTCAGGGGCCCAGACATCCATGGGAAGGTTGTGTCCGACAACACGAGCCAGATCTTCAGCACTGGCTGCTGTTCAGCTGGGACCAGGGGCTGCTGGTGGGGTTTTGGGAGGCGGGGTGGGTGAGTAGAGGCTGGGCTTTTGTACTCATGAGTGGTTGAGAGAGAGGGCTGGACACCTCTTGGGAGGTGTCTTGTCTGTCTGCCATCAGCAAAAGGAGGGGGAAGAGGATCCTGCCGGGGTGAGGGCCTGGCCAGCTCTCCACTCCCAGGGCTCTTGATGCTGATGTGGTGTGTTGCTGTAAGTGCCAGGGGTGACTGGCAAAGAAAGTCTTTGTGGGGTGCATGCTGGGAAACTGTGCTGCTACGGAGGGGCTGGGTTGGTGGGAAGGCCTGTGCGGGGGGCCGGGGCCAAGGCAAGGTGGGCTTGCTGTGGGATGTGGGGATGCGTCAGCGACCGGACTCACCCCCTATGTGACTGTACGGGCTTGGGGTGGGTGTATTTATTTCTGTCTTCAGGGCATTTCGGTTTGGGTGGAGCAGCTCACAAAGGCGAAAGCAAGAAAGGAAAGTAAGGTTGTGAACTTACGAGAAAGAGTGATCAAGAAAGAGGATTTGAGTTCATGCGGGAGTCGAGGGATCAAGAAAGAAGAGGAGGAAGGTGATGGACGTGCATATTGAAAATGAGAGGGAAGATGGGCAACCTGAAGCATGGAGCAAGGGAATGTCTCCTAGAACATTTCTGTAATCAGAGATCCCCCCTCCTACCCTACAAACTGAACAAAGAGGACTGCGAGAGGGAGCGCTCTGACAGGACAAGAGGTATCAGTAAATCTGGCAAGAGGACAGTGGGGGAAGCGCTCTGGCGGATCAACAAGTCTCAATATATGTGGCAAGAGGATGATGGGGGAGAGTTCACCAGTGGTTCAAAAGTCACCCAGAAAAAGGGGAAGAGGATGTCAAGGGGGGAGCGCTCTGGTCGATCACAAGACTCTCCTAAAAAACACAACAGGATGGTGGTGGGGGGCCATGTCCTATATGGGACAAGGGGTCCCGAGAAATCCAGCAAGAGGATGGTGGGGGGGAGCACTCCAGCAGACCAAGAATGTACTAAGGAAAGGCAAAAGGACGGCAGGAGGAGAGACCCAGTGGGTCAAGAGGTACCGAGAAATCCAGCAAGAGGACGACAGGGAGGAGCTCTTTAGCAGGCCAAAATCCCACTGAGGAAAGGCAAGAGGACAGCGGGGGAGAGCGCTCCAGTTCTTCAAGTGACTTCCCAGGCAGAAGGCAGGAGCATGGCGGGGCAGGACTGCGGCAGGTCAAGAATTCTCAGTCTGGCAATAGGATGGCGGGGAGGAGCGTTCCAGCGGGAGAAGAGCGCCCTGACTAGAGGCAAGACAAGGGTGAGGGAGAGCACTCGGACGTGTCAAGAAGACTCCCCCAAAAAGTGCAAGAGGAAGGCCGGTGGGGAGAGCAATCCAGCAGATCAGGAAGTCTCAATAAATGCGGTAAGAAGGTGGCAGGTGGGAGCTCCCCAGTGGTTCAAGAGGTCCCAAGATATCCAGCAAGAGAACTGTGAGGGAGAGCGCTCCAACAGGTCAAGCGGTGTCAAGAAATCCAGCAAGACAATGGTGGAAAACGCTCCGGTGAGTCACAAGATTCCCCCAAAAAAAGGCAAGAGAATGGTGCAGGGGAGCACTCTGGTGGATCAAGAAGCACTCAGGAAAAGGGGAAGAAGATGGTGGGGGGGAGCACTCTGGTTGGTCACAAGACTCCCCCAGAAAACACAAGAGGGTGGCAGGGGGAACGCCCTAATGGGTCAAGAGGACCCAAGAAATCCAGCAAGAGGACGGCGAGGGGGAGCGCTCCAGCAGATCAGGAAGTCTCGATAAATGCGGTAAGAGGATGGCGGGTGGGAGCCCCCCCAGTGGTCCAAGAGATCCCAAGAAATCCAGCAAGAGGACGGCAAGGGGGAGCGCTCTGGCAGATCAGGACGTCTCAATAAATGCGGTAAAAGGATGGTGGGTGGGAGCCCCCCAGTGGTTCACAAGGTTCCAGGAAATCCAGCAAGAGGACGGCGTGGGGGAGCGCTGTGGCAGATGAAGAACCCTCAGTACATCTGGCAAGAGGACGGTGAGGGGGTGCTCTGATGGGTCAAGGTTGCTCTGAAAAAAGCCCAAGAGGGTGGTAAGGAGAAGCTCACCGGTGATTCACGAATCACCCAGAAAAAAGGGAAGAGGACAGTGCGGGGGAGCTCTTCAGTTGTTGAAGAGAATCCCCAGAAAAAGGCAGGAGGATGATGAGGGGGAACACTCTGGCGGGTCAAGAAGTCTCAATAAGTCCGGCAAGAAGACGGTGGGGAGGAGAGCTCGTGTGGGTCAAGAGGTCCCAAGAAACCCAGCAAGAGGACAGCAGGGGCGAGCGCTCCGGCAGATCAGGAAATCTCGATAAATGCAGTTAGAGGATGGTGGGTGTGAGCCCCTCAGTTGTTTAAGACGTCCCAAGAAATCCAGCAAGAGAACTGCGAGGGGGAGCGCTCCGGCAGGTCAAGCGATGTCAAGAAATCCAGCAAGACAATGGTGGAGAACTCTCCGGCGAGTCACAAGACTCTCCCAAAAAAGGCAAAAGAATGGTGCAGGGGAGCACTCTGGTGGATCAAGAAGCACCCAGGAAAAGGGGAAGAGGATGGTGGGGGGAAACGGCCTGGTTGGTCACAAGACTCCCCCAAAAACCACAAGAGGGTGGCAGGGGGAACGCCCTAATGGGTCAAGAAGTCCCAAGAAATCCAGCAAGAGGACGACAGGGAGGAGCTCTTTAGCAGGCCAAAATCCCACTGAGGAAAGGCAAGAGGACAGCGGGGGAGAGCGCTCCAGTTCTTCAAGTGACTTCCCAGGCAGAAGGCAGGAGCATGGCGGGGCAGGACTGCGGCAGGTCAAGAATTCTCAGTCTGGCAATAGGATGGCGGGGAGGAGCGTTCCAGCGGGAGAAGAGCGCCGTGACTAGAGGCAAGACAAGGGTGAGGGAGAGCGCTCGGATGTGTGAAGAAGACTCCCCCAAAAAAGTGCAAGAGGAAGGCCAGGGGGAGAGCAATCCAGCAGATCAGGAAGTCTCAATAAATGCGGTAAGAGGATGGCGGGTGGGAGCCCCCCCAGTGGTCCAAGAGATCCCAAGAAATCCAGCAAGAGGACGGCAAGGGGGAGCGCACCAGCAGATCAGGAAATCTCGATAAATGCGGTTAGAGGATGGTGGGTGGGAGCCCTACAGTTGTTTAAGGCATCCCAAGAAATCCAGCAAAAGGACGGCGAGGGGGAACGCTCTGGCAGATCAGGCCGTCTCAATAAATGCGGTAAGAGGATGGCGGGTGGGAGCCCCCGCAGTGGTTCAAAATGTCCCAAGATATCCAGGAAGAGAACTGTGAGGGGGAGCGCTCCGGCAGGTCAAGCGATGTCAACAAATCCAGCAAGACAATGGTGGAGAACGCTCCGGTGAGTCACAAGACTCCACCAAAAAAGGCAAGAGAATGGTTAGAGGATGGTAACAGGCAGCTTTGAGAGCACTCTGGTGGATCAAGAAGCACCCAGGAAAAAAAGGGGAAGAGGATGGTGGGGGGAAACGGCCTGGTTGATCACAAGACTCCCCCAAAAACCACAAGAGGGTGGCAGGGGGAACGCCCTAAGGGGTCAAGAGGTTCCAAGAAATCCAGCAGGAGGACGGCGAGGGGGAGCGCTCCAGCAGGCTGAGATTGTACTAAAGAAAGGCAAAAGGACAGCAGGAGGAGAAACCCAGTGGGTCAAGAGGTCCCAAGAAATCCAGTGAGAGGACAACAGGGAGGAGTGCTCTGGCAGGCCAAAATCTCAGTGAAGAAAGGCAAGAGGACAGCAGGGAGGAGCATCCAGCGGGACAGGAGCGCCCTGAAAATAGGCAAGACAAGGGTGAGTGAGAGCACTCCGGGATGTCAAGAAGTGTCAAAAAATCTGGTAAAGGATGGCAGGGGGGAGTGCTGTGGATATTCAAGAGACTCCCCAGTAAAAGGCAAGAGGACGGCGCGGGGAAGTGCTCCAGCACGTCAAGATGGCACTGAAGAAAGGCAAGGTCACAGTGGGGGGGAGCATTCCCGTTGTTCCAATGGTTCAAAAGGTCCCAAGAAATCCAACAAGAGAACTGCGAGGGGGAGCGCTCTGGCAAGTCAAGCGGTGTCAATAACCCCAGCAAGGCAACGGCGGAGAGCGCTCTGGTGAGTCACGAGACTCCCCTACAAAGGACGAGAGGATGGTGGAGGGGAGCCCACCAGTGGTTCAAGCAGCACCCAGGAAAAGGGGAGGAGGCTGACGAGGGGCAGGCCTCTGGCGGGCCAAGATCGCTGAGGGAAGGTGCGGGGGAGCTTGCTGGTGGCTCAAGAGACCTCTAGAAAAAGGCAAGAGGGCGGCGGGGGGTGGGAGGGCGCCTCAGCTGGTGAAGAGGAACCCTGAAAACAAGGCAAGAGAATGTTGGTGGGGGGAGCGCTCTGGCGGTTCCAGAGGCTCCCCGAGATCCGCTCAGACGGCAGCGGGTAACGCGGCAGCTCAGCGTCCATCAAAGAAGAACAGGAAGGCGGTTGACCTGCAATTCCAGAGCGAGGAGGAAGACTGGCAACCCGAACGAGGAGCAGCAGAACTTGGCATGGCCTCTGAAATCCTCCTTTAATCTGGGCTCAGGTAAGCTGGAAGCAGGGGACATAGGCTGGGGTTTGGGAGGTGGGCAGGTGAGAAATGATCCGCATTTTTGATCTGCTGAGTGACTGAAGCGCCTGGGAGTTCATTTGGAGTCGTTGCCTTACTTGATTTTACACTGACTTTTGCATTATATTTTAATGACGTAGAATTTTCCGTTTTGACATCGAAACCTAAACTTCTTTGGAAATTCATCCTCTGTCCCTTCAGTCTCAGCTCGTGGCACTTCCACTGTCTCGTGGCCCGCGTTTCAATGTACATTAGATCGCTTCCTGGGCCTTGGATTTTAAGTAATGGTCCGTCACAAGTTTGTTTTTCTTGTCCTTAACAGGCAGCTTTGAGAGTTCTCTAAGGAAAAGTGATATCTTTTTACCTTGTTACTGCTCTTTCCATGTTACGAGCAGCCACCCTCTTTATGATCAGTCTCATGCTTTTCTTCCTTTCTTGCCCAGGTTCAGAATACCAGGAATTCCAAGCTTCAAGTTTCCTGTGGAACATTGCGGGAGACCTTGATAACGTGGCAATGAGGGAGGTGATGAAGAGAAACAATACCTGTTCCTTTCCCGTTTCAAGACGTTATTTTTTACCTTCCTGGTAGCTGTGAGATGATTTGCAATCTTGCGCTAGCATCTGCCTGAAAGAGAACACGGACCCTTTGGGTGCCTCCTCAAGAAATACTTGCTCTATGGTTCTGGCGATGTCCAGGCTTCAAGGGTGGGGCATAGGGGAGTGTAAATCTTAGGGGGCCTCCCGGGATGTCTGCAGGTTTGGGTGACCCGTGGCTGGGACGGGGACGCCGAGGTTGTCAATCTTGCCCTGAATCTCTCGCTCCCTCTCTTGCAGCACCCGAGACCGAATGGAGGAGCAAGTGTACGGGAAGTTCCTGCGCCACGCCACAGATCACATTTATCGCTCTCGCCCTGAGAGACCCGGAGAACCAAACCGTTCCCATCGTGCCTTGAAGCAGCCTCTGCTCACGCGCTTCTCCCAGGGAGAAGGCAGAATGGCAGTAGCTCGCCACGTTATACCACAGGGTGCACACTCTGCAGCTTTCAAGCCCAGCTCTGCGTTAGCTCACCCCTGCAATTTTGCACCGCCCACGCAAATTTGAGTTGTCGCTGGTTGTTGCAGCGTTTGGCTTTGGTGAGGACAGCGTGTGTTTGTCAGCAGTTGGTGTAGGGTGGAATCTTGAGGAGAAAGTGATATTTCCGTGCCAGAACTGGTTGGTGTTTGCATGGTATTGTGGTAGTTGTTCCCGCAGGTGATCAGTGCTGGAGTGTTATTGCAGGATGAGGGGATTTTGAAGGCTTGTCTGTGAGATGCACTAGAGGCAGCAGTTGCAAACGAAAGGCTGAGGTGTGGAGAGTTTGTCGGTGGGTTTTGGACAGTTGTCAGTTGAAGAGTTGGTTGTTTGCAGGTGAGGTGTAGAGCAGAGGGTGAAGCTGACTTTGCCTGGGCGGCGCAACTGGATGGGTGTGCAGAGCTGAGGAGAGCGGGCTTCTGCGGGTGACCCTAAAGCTGGAGAACCAGCCAGCGGCAGCTCCAGACAGTCCCGCTGCCGAGCTTGGCCGTGTAGGGCCAGTGCCCTGGGGCACAGGGAGTGTGACCCTCCGCAAGCACCAAACAGCAGGTGAGGACTGTGGGGATTTGTACTGAGCTATGATATCTCTAAGGCATGTGCGAGGGGCCGGGGCCAAGGCAAGGTGGGCTCGTTGTGGGGTGTGGGGAGGTGTCAGCCCCTGGACTCAGCCCCTGTCTGATTGTAGTGCCCTTGGGCTGGTGTAGCTCAGTCCTCTGTGTGTTTCTCTTCAGGTGGAGCAGCGTGCAAAGGAAAAGCAAGGAAGGAGAGGAAGGTGGTGAACCTATGAGGAAGAGTGTAGCGAATCTGGCGTGGACTCACGGTAAGGTGCCATGAGAGACATTTATTACAAACTCAGGTTTGCATTTATACTCGCTATGATGCTTGCTCAAGCATTTGCTCTTTAGCTAAGTTAGACATTACATGAGCGATGTAACTGCCATATACGCATTTTTTTCTATAGTAAGCTGTCCCTCTGTCCCTGATGTATCAGTCCTGTATCCTGTATCTTAGTAGTCATAATTTTTCCCCAAGTAGATGAATATTTGCAAGCAGCTTTATCTCCAGTCGTTACCTGTTCATATAATTCTCATTCATCTTTGTGCCATGTCTCCAACTGAAATGTACCAGTTGTAGGAAAGTCTAGCACATGATTAGCCATCCATTCTAATAAACTCACCAATCAGACCCCTGATACATCCTGATTTTGCGTTTGTAGCGCATGTTGAAGGACATCCAGGGTTTGTCTTTGCTTAAGGGATAACTTCCCTCCCATGGTTCCCAATCGCTCACCTTTCATTGGTGGTGGGCGCGCACTGTCCTGGTTCCCGGTCCTGTTTCCTGGTTCGATTGGGCTTCGCTACCAGAGCGGCTACTGCCTTTATAGGCACGCTGAAAGTCCCTGTTCCAGGGCGCCATTTGTAGCGAATGCGGTACGGACTCTCTTTTAAGGTGCAATGAGAGATGTTTATTACAAATTCAGGCTTGCGTTTATACTCGCTATGATGCTTGCTCAAGCATTTGTTGATTAGCTAAGTTAGTCATTACATAAGTGATGTGTTTTGTGTTCCCACCAAAGTCACTGCCATAAACACCTTTTTTGTCTATCACAAGCTGTCCCTCTGTCCTTGATGCATCAATCCTGTATCAACTCCTCTGTCCTTGATGTATCACATAGCATACAGTCCTTTGTTCTTGTATTTTTCCACTAATGCTTGTTCTCATGCTGTTGACTCTTGCAGTTTCTCATGTGCCCGGTCTTCCGTGTACTGACACAGAAGAGCGATCACGGAAGAGGATTGGAGCGCACCTGTGAGTCAAGCAGAGTCAAGAAAGAAGATGACAGTGGTGGACCTGTGAGTCAGGAGGGGACAAAAGAGGAGAAAGGTGATGGAGCTACGAGTCAAGAGTGAGGAGGAAGATGGGCAGGCTGAGCCAGCGAGAAGGAGAATGTATCCTTAAGCACAGGGAACGATCTGTGATTAGTGCGTCCCCCTCCCACCCCTAGAAACCGTGCTCGGGGGTAAAGTGGTAAAATGGGAGCAGGGGCTGTTGGCTGTGTTTTGGGAGGTGGGGGTGGTGAGCAGGGGCTGGGCTCTTGGACTTGGGAGCAGTTAAGGGAGCAGGGTGGTCATCCCTTGGGAGGTGTCTGTCTGCCAGCAGGTAAAGGAGGGGGAAGAGGATCCTGCCGGGGTGAGGGCCTGGCCAGCTCTCCACTCCCAGGGCTCTTGATGCTGGTGTGGTGTGTTGCTGTAAGTGCCAGGGGTGACTGGCAAAGAAAGTCTTTGTGGGGTGCATGCTGGGAAACTGTGCTGCTACGGAGGGGCTGGGTTGGTGGGAAGGCCTGTGCGGGGGGCCGGGGCCAAGGCAAGGTGGCCTTGTGGTGGGGTGTGGGGATGCGTCAGCGACCGGACTCGCCCCCTCGTGTGACTGTACGGGCCTGGGGTGGGTATATTTTTGTTTTCTGTGCATCTCTGTTCGGGTGGAGCAGCTCGCAAAGGCGAAAGCAAGAAAGAAGAGGAAGGTGGTGAACCTACGAGGAAGAGCGATCAAGAAAGAGGTTTGGAGTGCATCTGCAAGTCAACAGGGATCAAGAAAGAAGATGACGGTGGTAGACCTGCGAGTCAGGAGGGATCAAGAAAGAAGAGGAGGAAGGTGATGGAGCTGCGAGTCAGGAGTGAGGAGGAAGAAAATGTCCCCCTTGGGACAGGGACCTCCCTGTAATCAGGACTGCGCCCTCCCACCCCTGGAAACTGCTCAGGGGCCCAGACATCCATGGGAAGGTTGTGTCCGACAACACGAGCCAGATCTTCAGCACTGGCTGCTGTTCAGCTGGGACCAGGGGCTGCTGGTGGGGTTTTGGGAGGCGGGGTGGGTGAGTAGAGGCTGGGCTTTTGTACTCATGAGTGGTTGAGAGAGAGGGCTGGACACCTCTTGGGAGGTGTCTTGTCTGTCTGCCATCAGCTAAAGGAGGGGGAAGAGGATCCTGCCGGGGTGAGGGCCTGGCCAGCTCTCCACTCCCAGGGCTCTTGATGCTGATGTGGTGTGTTGCTGTAAGTGCCAGGGGTGACTGGCAAAGAAAGTCTTTGTGGGGTGCATGCTGGGAAACTGTGCTGCTACGGAGGGGCTGGGTTGGTGGGAAGGCCTGTGCGGGGGGCCGGGGCCAAGGCAAGGTGGGCTTGCTGTGGGATGTGGGGATGCGTCAGCGAGCGGACTCACCCCCTATGTGACTGTACGGGCTTGGGGTGGGTGTATTTCTGTCTTCAGGGCATTTCGGTTTGGGTGGAGCAGCTCACAAAGGCGAAAGCAAGAAAGGAAAGTAAGGTTGTGAACTTACGAGAAAGAGTGATCAAGAAAGAGGATTTGAGTTCATCCGGGAGTCGAGGGATCAAGAAAGAAGAGGAGGAAGGTGATGGACGTGCATATTGAAAATGAGAGGGAAGATGGGCAACCTGAAGCATGGAGCAAGGGAATGTCTCCTAGAACAAAGGGACCTTTCTGTAATCAGAGATCCCCCCTCCTACCCTACAAACTGAACAAAGAGGACTGCGAGAGGGAGCGCTCTGACAGGACAAGAGGTATCAGTAAATCTGGCAAGAGGACAGTGGGGGAAGCGCTCTGGCGGATCAACAAGTCTCAATATATGTGGCAAGAGGATGATGGGGGAGAGTTCACCAGTGGTTCAAAAGTCACCCAGAAAAAGGGGAAGAGGATGTCAAGGGGGGAGCGCTCTGGTCCATCACAAGACTCTCCTAAAAAACACAACAGGATGGTGGTGGGGGGGAATGTCCTATATGGGACAAGGGGTCCCGAGAAATCCAGCAAGAGGATGGTGGGGGGGAGCACTCCAGCAGACCAAGAATGTACTAAGGAAAGGCAAAAGGACGGCAGGAGGAGAGACCCAGTGGGTCAAGAGGTACCGAGAAATCCAGCAAGAGGACGACAGGGAGGAGCTCTTTAGCAGGCCAAAATCCCACTGAGGAAAGGCAAGAGGACAGCTGGGGAGAGCGCTCCAGTTCTTCAAGTGACTTCCCAGGCAGAAGGCAGGAGCATGGCGGGGCAGGACTGTGGCAGGTCAAGAATTCTCAGTCTGGCAATAGGATGGCGGGGAGGAGCGTTCCAGCGGGAGAAGAGCGCCCTGACTAGAGGCAAGACGAGGGTGAGGGAGAGCACTCGGACGTGTCAAGAAGACTCCCCCAAAAAGTGCAAGAGGAAGGCCGGTGGGGAGAGCAATCCAGCAGATCAGGAAGTCTCAATAAATGCGGTAAGAAGGTGGCAGGTGGGAGCTCCCCAGTGGTTCAAGAGGTCCCAAGATATCCAGCAAGAGAACTGTGAGGGAGAGCGCTCCAACAGGTCAAGCGGTGTCAAGAAATCCAGCAAGACAATGGTGGGAAACGCTCCGGTGAGTCACAAGATTCCCCCAAAAAAAGGCAAGAGAATGGTGCAGGGGAGCACTCTGGTGGATCAAGAAGCACCCAGGAAAAGGGGAAGAAGATGGTGGGGGGGAGCACTCTGGTTGGTCACAAGACTCCCCCAGAAAACACAAGAGGGTGGCAGGGGGAACGCCCTAATGGGTCAAGAGGACCCAAGAAATCCAGCAAGAGGACAACAGGGAGGAGCTCTTTAGCAGGCCAAAATCCCACTGAGGAAAGGCAAGAGGACAGCGGGGGAGAGCGCTCCAGTTCTTCAAGTGACTTCCCAGGCAGAAGGCAGGAGCATGGTGGGGCAGGACTGCGGCAGGTCAAGAATTCTCGGTCTGGCAATAGGATGGCGGGGAGGAGCGTTCCAGCGGGAGAAGAGCGCCCTGACTAGAGGCAAGACAAGGGTGAGGGAGAGCGCTCGGATGTGTGAAGAAGACTCCCCCAAAAAAGTGCAAGAGGAAGGCCAGGGGGAGAGCAATCCAGCAGATCAGGAAGTCTCAATAAATGCGGTAAGAGGATGGCGGGTGGGAGCCCCCCCAGTGGTCCAAGAGATCCCAAGAAATCCAGCAAGAGGACGGCAAGGGGGAGCGCTCCAGCAGATCAGGAAATCTCGATAAATGCGGTTAGAGGATGGTGGGTGGGAGCCCCACAGTTGTTTAAGGCATCCCAAGAAATCCAGCAAAAGGACGGCGAGGGGGAACGCTCTGGCAGATCAGGACGTCTCAATAAATGCGGTAAGAGGATGGCGGGTGGGAGCCCCCGCAGTGGTTCAAAATGTCCCAAGATATCCAGGAAGAGAACTGTGAGGGGGAGCGCTCCGGCAGGTCAAGCGATGTCAACAAATCCAGCAAGACAATGGTGGAGAACGCTCCGGTGAGTCACAAGACTCCACCAAAAAAGGCAAGAGAATGGTTAGAGGATGGTAACAGGCAGCATTGAGAGCACTCTGGTGGATCAAGAAGCACCCAGGAAAAGGGGAAGAGGATGGTGGGGGGAAACGGCCTGGTTGATCACAAGACTCCCCCAAAAACCACAAGAGGGTGGCAGGGGGAACGCCCTAAGGGGTCAAGAGGTTCCAAGAAATCCAGCAGGAGGACGGCGAGGGGGAGCGCTCCAGCAGGCTGAGATTGTACTAAAGAAAGGCAAAAGGACAGCAGGAGGAGAAACCCAGTGGGTCAAGAGGTCCCAAGAAATCCAGTAAGAGGACAACAGGGAGGAGTGCTCTGGCAGGCCAAAATCTCAGTGAAGAAAGGCAAGAGGACAGCAGGGGGGAGTGCTCCAGTTCTTCAAGTGACTTCCCAGGTAGAAGGCAGAAGGACGGTGGGGTAGCGCTGGGACAGGTCGAGAATTCTCAATCTGGCAATAGGACAGCAGGGAGGAGCATCCAGCGGGACAGGAGCGCCCTGAAAATAGGCAAGACAAGGGTGAGTGAGAGCACTCCGAGATGTCAAGAAGTGTCAAAAAATCTGGTAAAGGATGGCAGGGGGGAGTGCTGTGGATATTCAAGAGACTCCCCAGTAAAAGGCAAGAGGACGGCGCGGGGAAGTGCTCCAGCACGTCAAGATGGCACTGAAGAAAGGCAAGGTCACAGTGGGGGGGAGCATTCCCGTTGTTCCAATGGTTCAAAAGGTCCCAAGAAATCCAACAAGAGAACTGCGAGGGGGAGCGCTCTGGCAAGTCAAGCGGTGTCAATAACCCCAGCAAGGCAACGGCGGAGAGCGCTCTGGTGAGTCACGAGACTCCCCTACAAAGGACGAGAGGATGGTGGAGGGGAGCCCACCAGTGGTTCAAGCAGCACCCAGGAAAAGGGGAGGAGGCTGACGAGGGGCAGGCCTCTGGCGGGCCAAGATCGCTGAGGGAAGGTGCGGGGGAGCTTGCTGGTGGCTCAAGAGACCTCTAGAAAAAGGTAAGAGGGCGGCGGGGGGTGGGAGGGCGCCTCAGCTGGTGAAGAGGAACCCCGAAAACAAGGCAAGAGAATGTTGGTGGGGGGAGCGCTCTGGCGGTTCCAGAGGCTCCCCGAGATCCGCTCAGACGGCAGCGGGTAACGCGGCAGCTCAGCGTCAATCAAAGAAGAACAGGAAGGCGGTTGACCTGCAATTCCAGAGCGAGGAGGAAGACTGGCAACCCGAACGAGGAGCAGCAGAACTTGGCATGGCCTCTGAAATCCTCCTTTAATCTGGGCTCAGGTAAGCTGGAAGCAGGGGACATAGGCTGGGGTTTGGGAGGTGGGCAGGTGAGAAATGATCCGCATTTTTGATCTGCTGAGTGACTGAAGCGCCTGGGAGTTCATTTGGAGTCGTTGCCTTACTTGATTTTACACTGACTTTTGCATTATATTTTAATGACGTAGAATTTTCCGTTTTGACATCGAAACCTAAACTTCTTTGGAAATTCATCCTCTGTCCCTTCAGTCTCAGCTCGTGGCACTTCCACTGTCTCGTGGCCCGCGTTTCAATGTACATTAGATCGCTTCCTGGGCCTTGGATTTTAAGTAATGGTCCGTCACAAGTTTGTTTTTCTTGTCCTTAACAGGCAGCTTTGAGAGCTCTCTAAGGAAAAGTGATATCTTTTTACCTTGTTACTGCTCTTTCCATGTTACGAGCAGCCACCCTCTTTATGATCAGTCTCATGCTTTTCTTCCTTTCTTGCCCAGGTTCAGAATACCAGGAATTCCAAGCTTCAAGTTTCCTGTGGAACATTGCGGGAGACCTTGATAACGTGGCAATGAGGGAGGTGATGAAGAGAAACAATACCTGTTCCTTTCCCATTTCAAGACGTTATTTTTTACCTTCCTGGTAGCTGTGAGATGATTTGCAATCTTGCGCTAGCATCTGCCTGAAAGAGAACACGGACCCTTTGGGTGCCTCCTCAAGAAATACTTGCTCTATGGTTCTGGCGATGTCCAGGCTTCAAGGGTGGGGCATAGGGGAGTGTAAATCTTAGGGGGCCTCCCGGGATGTCTGCAGGTTTGGGTGACCCGTGGCTGGGACGGGGACGCCGAGGTTGTCAATCTTGCCCTGAATCTCTCGCTCCCTCTCTTGCAGCACCCGAGACCGAATGGAGGAGCAAGTGTACGGGAAGTTCCTGCGCCACGCCACAGATCACATTTATCGCTCTCGCCCTGAGAGACCCGGAGAACCAAACCGTTCCCATCGTGCCTTGAAGCAGCCTCTGCTCACGCGCTTCTCCCAGGGAGAAGGCAGAATGGCAGTAGCTCGCCACGTTATACCACAGGGTGCACACTCTGCAGCTTTCAAGCCCAGCTCTGCGTTAGCTCACCCCTGCAATTTTGCACCGCCCACGCAAATTTGAGTTGTCGCTGGTTGTTGCAGCGTTTGGCTTTGGTGAGGACAGCGTGTGTTTGTCAGCAGTTGGTGTAGGGTGGAATCTTGAGGAGAAAGTGATATTTCCGTGCCAGAACTGGTTGGTGTTTGCATGGTATTGTGGTAGTTGTTCCCGCAGGTGATCAGTGCTGGAGTGTTATTGCAGGATGAGGGGATTTTGAAGGCTTGTCTGTGAGATGCACTAGAGGCAGCAGTTGCAAACGAAAGGCTGAGGTGTGGAGAGTTTGTCGGTGGGTTTTGGACAGTTGTCAGTTGAAGAGTTGGTTGTTTGCAGGTGAGGTGTAGAGCAGAGGGTGAAGCTGACTTTGCCTGGGCGGCGCAACTGGATGGGTGTGCAGAGCTGAGGAGAGCGGGCTTCTGCGGGTGACCCTAAAGCTGGAGAACCAGCCAGCGGCAGCTCCAGACAGTCCCGCTGCCGAGCTTGGCCGTGTAGGGCCAGTGCCCTGGGGCACAGGGAGTGTGACCCTCCGCAAGCACCAAACAGCAGGTGAGGACTGTGGGGATTTGTACTGAGCTATGATATCTCTAAGGCATGTGCGAGGGGCCGGGGCCAAGGCAAGGTGGGCTCGTTGTGGGGTGTGGGGAGGTGTCAGCCCCCGGACTCAGCCCCTGTCTGATTGTAGTGCCCTTGGGCTGGTGTAGCTCAGTCCTCTGTGTGTTTCTCTTCAGGTGGAGCAGCGTGCAAAGGAAAAGCAAGGAAGGAGAGGAAGGTGGTGAACCTATGAGGAAGAGTGTAGCGAATCTGGCGTGGACTCACGGTAAGGTGCCATGAGAGACATTTATTACAAACTCAGGTTTGCATTTATACTCGCTATGATGCTTGCTCAAGCATTTGCTCTTTAGCTAAGTTAGACATTACATGAGCGATGTAACTGCCATATACGCATTTTTTTCTATAGTAAGCTGTCCCTCTGTCCCTGATGTATCAGTCCTGTATCCTGTATCTTAGTAGTCATAATTTTTCCCCAAGTAGATGAATATTTGCAAGCAGCTTTATCTCCAGTCGTTACCTGTTCATATAATTCTCATTCATCTTTGTGCCATGTCTCCAACTGAAATGTACCAGTTGTAGGAAAGTCTAGCACATGATTAGCCATCCATTCTAATAAACTCACCAATCAGACCCCTGATACATCCTGATTTTGCGTTTGTAGCGCATGTTGAAGGACATCCAGGGTTTGTCTTTGCTTAAGGGATAACTTCCCTCCCATGGTTCCCAATCGCTCACCTTTCGTTGGTGGTGGGCGCGCACTGTCCTGGTTCCCGGTCCTGTTTCCTGGTTCGATTGGGCTTCGCTACCAGAGCGGCTACTGCCTTTATAGGCACGCTGAAAGTCCCTGTTCCAGGGCGCCATTTGTAGCGAATGCGGTACGGACTCTCTTTTAAGGTGCAATGAGAGATGTTTATTACAAATTCAGGCTTGCGTTTATACTCGCTATGATGCTTGCTCAAGCATTTGTTGATTAGCTAAGTTAGTCATTACATAAGTGATGTGTTTTGTGTTCCCACCAAAGTCACTGCCATAAACACCTTTTTTGTCTATCACAAGCTGTCCCTCTGTCCTTGATGCATCAATCCTGTATCAACTCCTCTGTCCTTGATGTATCACATAGCATACAGTCCTTTGTTCTTGTATTTTTCCACTAATGCTTGTTCTCATGCTGTTGACTCTTGCAGTTTCTCATGTGCCCGGTCTTCCGTGTACTGACACAGAAGAGCGATCACGGAAGAGGATTGGAGCGCACCTGTGAGTCAAGCAGAGTCAAGAAAGAAGATGACAGTGGTGGACCTGTGAGTCAGGAGGGGACAAAAGAGGAGAAAGGTGATGGAGCTACGAGTCAAGAGTGAGGAGGAAGATGGGCAGGCTGAGCCAGCGAGAAGGAGAATGTATCCTTAAGCACAGGGAACGATCTGTGATTAGTGCGTCCCCCTCCCACCCCTAGAAACCGTGCTCGGGGGTAAAGTGGTAAAATGGGAGCAGGGGCTGTTGGCTGTGTTTTGGGAGGTGGGGGTGGTGAGCAGGGGCTGGGCTCTTGGACTTGGGAGCAGTTAAGGGAGCAGGGTGGTCATCCCTTGGGAGGTGTCTGTCTGCCAGCAGGTAAAGGAGGGGGAAGAGGATCCTGCCGGGGTGAGGGCCTGGCCAGCTCTCCACTCCCAGGGCTCTTGATGCTGGTGTGGTGTGTTGCTGTAAGTGCCAGGGGTGACTGGCAAAGAAAGTCTTTGTGGGGTGCATGCTGGGAAACTGTGCTGCTACGGAGGGGCTGGGTTGGTGGGAAGGCCTGTGCGGGGGGCCGGGGCCAAGGCAAGGTGGCCTTGTGGTGGGGTGTGGGGATGCGTCAGCGACCGGACTCGCCCCCTCGTGTGACTGTACGGGCCTGGGGTGGGTATATTTTTGTTTTCTGTGCATCTCTGTTCGGGTGGAGCAGCTCGCAAAGGCGAAAGCAAGAAAGAAGAGGAAGGTGGTGAACCTACGAGGAAGAGCGATCAAGAAAGAGGATTGGAGTGCATCTGCAAGTCAACAGGGATCAAGAAAGAAGATGACGGTGGTAGACCTGCGAGTCAGGAGGGATCAAGAAAGAAGAGGAGGAAGGTGATGGAGCTGCGAGTCAGGAGTGAGGAGGAAGAAAATGTCCCCCTTGGGACAGGGACCTCCCTGTAATCAGGACTGCGCCCTCCCACCCCTGGAAACTGCTCAGGGGCCCAGACATCCATGGGAAGGTTGTGTCCGACAACACGAGCCAGATCTTCAGCACTGGCTGCTGTTCAGCTGGGACCAGGGGCTGCTGGTGGGGTTTTGGGAGGCGGGGTGGGTGAGTAGAGGCTGGGCTTTTGTACTCATGAGTGGTTGAGAGAGAGGGCTGGACACCTCTTGGGAGGTGTCTTGTCTGTCTGCCATCAGCTAAAGGAGGGGGAAGAGGATCCTGCCGGGGTGAGGGCCTGGCCAGCTCTCCACTCCCAGGGCTCTTGATGCTGATGTGGTGTGTTGCTGTAAGTGCCAGGGGTGACTGGCAAAGAAAGTCTTTGTGGGGTGCATGCTGGGAAACTGTGCTGCTACGGAGGGGCTGGGTTGGTGGGAAGGCCTGTGCGGGGGGCCGGGGCCAAGGCAAGGTGGGCTTGCTGTGGGATGTGGGGATGCGTCAGCGACCGGACTCACCCCCTATGTGACTGTACGGGCTTGGGGTGGGTGTATTTATTTCTGTCTTCAGGGCATTTCGGTTTGGGTGGAGCAGCTCACAAAGGCGAAAGCAAGAAAGGAAAGTAAGGTTGTGAACTTACGAGAAAGAGTGATCAAGAAAGAGGATTTGAGTTCATCCGGGAGTCGAGGGATCAAGAAAGAAGAGGAGGAAGGTGATGGACGTGCATATTGAAAATGAGAGGGAAGATGGGCAACCTGAAGCATGGAGCAAGGGAATGTCTCCTAGAACAAAGGGACCTTTCTGTAATCAGAGATCCCCCCTCCTACCCTACAAACTGAACAAAGAGGACTGCGAGAGGGAGCGCTCTGACAGGACAAGAGGTATCAGTAAATCTGGCAAGAGGACAGTGGGGGAAGCGCTCTGGCGGATCAACAAGTCTCAATATATGTGGCAAGAGGATGATGGGGGAGAGTTCACCAGTGGTTCAAAAGTCACCCAGAAAAAGGGGAAGAGGATGTCAAGGGGGGAGCGCTCTGGTCGATCACAAGACTCTCCTAAAAAACACACCAGGATGGTGGTGGCGGGGAATGTCCTATATGGGACAAGGGGTCCCGAGAAATCCAGCAAGAGGATGGTGGGGGGGAGCACTCCAGCAGACCAAGAATGTACTAAGGAAAGGCAAAAGGACGGCAGGAGGAGAGACCCAGTGGGTCAAGAGGTACCGAGAAATCCAGCAAGAGGACGACAGGGAGGAGCTCTTTAGCAGGCCAAAATCCCACTGAGGAAAGGCAAGAGGACAGCGGGGGAGAGCGCTCCAGTTCTTCAAGTGACTTCCCAGGCAGAAGGCAGGAGCATGGCGGGGCAGGACTGCGGCAGGTCAAGAATTCTCAGTCTGGCAATAGGATGGCGGGGAGGAGCGTTCCAGCGGGAGAAGAGCGCCCTGACTAGAGGCAAGACGAGGGTGAGGGAGAGCACTCGGACGTGTCAAGAAGACTCCCCCAAAAAGTGCAAGAGGAAGGCCGGTGGGGAGAGCAATCCAGCAGATCAGGAAGTCTCAATAAATGCGGTAAGAAGGTGGCAGGTGGGAGCTCCCCAGTGGTTCAAGAGGTCCCAAGATATCCAGCAAGAGAACTGTGAGGGAGAGCGCTCCAACAGGTCAAGCGGTGTCAAGAAATCCAGCAAGACAATGGTGGGAAACGCTCCGGTGAGTCACAAGATTCCCCCAAAAAAAGGCAAGAGAATGGTGCAGGGGAGCACTCTGGTGGATCAAGAAGCACCCAGGAAAAGGGGAAGAAGATGGTGGGGGGGAGCACTCTGGTTGGTCACAAGACTCCCCCAGAAAACACAAGAGGGTGGCAGGGGGAACGCCCTAATGGGTCAAGAGGACCCAAGAAATCCAGCAAGAGGACGGCGAGGGGGAGCGCTCCAGCAGATCAGGAAGTCTCGATAAATGCGGTAAGAGGATGGCTGGTGGGAGCCCCCCCAGTGGTCCAAGAGATCCCAAGAAATCCAGCAAGAGGACGGCGAGGGGGAGCGCTCTGGCAGATCAGGACGTCTCAATAAATGCGGTAAAAGCATGGTGGGTGGGAGCCCCCCAGTGGTTCACAAGGTTCCAGGAAATCCAGCCAGAGGACGGCGTGGGGGAGCGCTGTGGCAGATGAAGAACCCTCAGTACATCTGGCAAGAGGACGGTGAGGGGGTGCTCTGATGGGTCAAGGTTGCTCTGAAAAAAGCCCAAGAGGGTGGTAAGGAGAAGCTCACCGGTGATTCACGAATCACCCAGAAAAAAGGGAAGAGGACAGTGCGGGGGAGCTCTTCAGTTGTTGAAGAGAATCCCCAGAAAAAGGCAGGAGGATGATGAGGGGGAACACTCTGGCGGGTCAAGAAGTCTCAATAAGTCCGGCAAGAAGACGGTGGGGAGGAGAGCTCGTGTGGGTCAAGAGGTCCCAAGAAACCCAGCAAGAGGACAGCAGGGGCGAGCGCTCCGGCAGATCAGGAAATCTCGATAAATGCAGTTAGAGGATGGTGGGTGTGAGCCCCTCAGTTGTTTAAGACGTCCCAAGAAATCCAGCAAGAGAACTGCGAGGGGGAGCGCTCCGGCAGGTCAAGCGATGTCAAGAAATCCAGCAAGACAATGGTGGAGAACTCTCCGGCGAGTCACAAGACTCTCCCAAAAAAGGCAAAAGAATGGTGCAGGGGAGCACTCTGGTGGATCAAGAAGCACCCAGGAAAAGGGGAAGAGGATGGTGGGGGGAAACGGCCTGGTTGGTCACAAGACTCCCCCAAAAACCACAAGAGGGTGGCAGGGGGAATGCCCTAATGGGTCAAGAAGTCCCAAGAAATCCAGCAAGAGGACGACAGGGAGGAGCTCTTTAGCAGGCCAAAATCCCACTGAGGAAAGGCAAGAGGACAGCGGGGGAGAGCGCTCCAGTTCTTCAAGTGACTTCCCAGGCAGAAGGCAGGAGCATGGCGGGGCAGGACTGCGGCAGGTCAAGAATTCTCAGTCTGGCAATAGGATGGCGGGGAGGAGCGTTCCAGCGGGAGAAGAGCGCCGTGACTAGAGGCAAGACAAGGGTGAGGGAGAGCGCTCGGATGTGTGAAGAAGACTCCCCCAAAAAAGTGCAAGAGGAAGGCCAGGGGGAGAGCAATCCAGCAGATCAGGAAGTCTCAATAAATGCGGTAAGAGGATGGCGGGTGGGAGCCCCCCCAGTGGTCCAAGAGATCCCAAGAAATCCAGCAAGAGGACGGCAAGGGGGAGCGCTCCAGCAGATCAGGAAATGTCGATAAATGCGGTTAGAGGATGGTGGGTGGGAGCCCCACAGTTGTTTAAGGCATCCCAAGAAATCCAGCAAAAGGACGGCGAGGGGGAACGCTCTGGCAGATCAGGACGTCTCAATAAATGCGGTAAGAGGATGGCAGGTGGGAGCCCCCCAGTGGTTCAAAATGTCCCAAGATATCCAGGAAGAGAACTGTGAGGGGGAGCGCTCCGGCAGGTCAAGCGATGTCAACAAATCCAGCAAGACAATGGTGGAGAACGCTCCGGTGAGTCACAAGACTCCACCAAAAAAGGCAAGAGAATGGTTAGAGGATGGTAACAGGCAGCTTTGAGAGCACTCTGGTGGATCAAGAAGCACCCAGGAAAAGGGGAAGAGGATGGTGGGGGGAAACGGCCTGGTTGATCACAAGACTCCCCCAAAAACCACAAGAGGGTGGCAGGGGGAACGCCCTAAGGGGTCAAGAGGTTCCAAGAAATCCAGCAGGAGGACGGCGAGGGGGAGCGCTCCAGCAGGCTGAGATTGTACTAAAGAAAGGCAAAAGGACAGCAGGAGGAGAGACCCAGTGGGTCAAGAGGTCCCAAGAAATCCAGTAAGAGGACAACAGGGAGGAGTGCTCTGGCAGGCCAAAATCTCAGTGAAGAAAGGCAAGAGGACAGCAGGGGGGAGTGCTCCAGTTCTTCAAGTGACTTCCCAGGTAGAAGGCAGAAGGACGGTGGGGTAGCGCTGGGACAGGTCGAGAATTCTCAATCTGGCAATAGGACAGCAGGGAGGAGCATCCAGCGGGACAGGAGCGCCCTGAAAATAGGCAAGACAAGGGTGAGTGAGAGCACTCCGAGATGTCAAGAAGTGTCAAAAAATCTGGTAAAGGATGGCAGGGGGGAGTGCTGTGGATATTCAAGAGACTCCCCAGTAAAAGGCAAGAGGACGGCGCGGGGAAGTGCTCCAGCACGTCAAGATCGCACTGAAGAAAGGCAAGGTCACAGTGGGGGGGAGCATTCCCGTTGTTCCACTGGTTCAAAAGGTCCCAAGAAATCCAACAAGAGAACTGCGAGGGGGAGCGCTCTGGCAAGTCAAGCGGTGTCAATAACCCCAGCAAGGCAACGGCGGAGAGCGCTCTGGTGAGTCACGAGACTCCCCTACAAAGGACGAGAGGATGGTGGAGGGGAGCCCACCAGTGGTTCAAGCAGCACCCAGGAAAAGGGGAGGAGGCTGACGAGGGGCAGGCCTCTGGCGGGCCAAGATCGCTGAGGGAAGGTGCGGGGGAGCTTGCTGGTGGCTCAAGAGACCTCTAGAAAAAGGTAAGAGGGCGGCGGGGGGTGGGAGGGCGCCTCAGCTGGTGAAGAGGAACCCCGAAAACAAGGCAAGAGAATGTTGGTGGGGGGAGCGCTCTGGCGGTTCCAGAGGCTCCCCGAGATCCGCTCAGACGGCAGCGGGTAACGCGGCAGCTCAGTGTCAATCAAAGAAGAACAGGAAGGCGGTTGACCTGCAATTCCAGAGCGAGGAGGAAGACTGGCAACCCGAACGAGGAGCAGCAGAACTTGGCATGGCCTCTGAAATCCTCCTTTAATCTGGGCTCAGGTAAGCTGGAAGCAGGGGACATAGGCTGGGGTTTGGGAGGTGGGCAGGTGAGAAATGATCCGCATTTTTGATCTGCTGAGTGACTGAAGCGCCTGGGAGTTCATTTGGAGTCGTTGCCTTACTTGATTTTACACTGACTTTTGCATTATATTTTAATGACGTAGAATTTTCCGTTTTGACATCGAAACCTAAACTTCTTTGGAAATTCATCCTCTGTCCCTTCAGTCTCAGCTCGTGGCACTTCCACTGTCTCGTGGCCCGCGTTTCAATGTACATTAGATCGCTTCCTGGGCCTTGGATTTTAAGTAATGGTCCGTCACAAGTTTGTTTTTCTTGTCCTTAACAGGCAGCTTTGAGAGCTCTCTAAGGAAAAGTGATATCTTTTTACCTTGTTACTGCTCTTTCCATGTTACGAGCAGCCACCCTCTTTATGATCAGTCTCATGCTTTTCTTCCTTTCTTGCCCAGGTTCAGAATACCAGGAATTCCAAGCTTCAAGTTTCCTGTGGAACATTGCGGGAGACCTTGATAACGTGGCAATGAGGGAGGTGATGAAGAGAAACAATACCTGTTCCTTTCCCATTTCAAGACGTTATTTTTTACCTTCCTGGTAGCTGTGAGATGATTTGCAATCTTGCGCTAGCATCTGCCTGAAAGAGAACACGGACCCTTTGGGTGCCTCCTCAAGAAATACTTGCTCTATGGTTCCGGCGATGTCCAGGCTTCAAGGGTGGGGCATAGGGGAGTGTAAATCTTAGGGGGCCTCCCGGGATGTCTGCAGGTTTGGGTGACCCGTGGCTGGGACGGGGACGCCGAGGTTGTCAATCTTGCCCTGAATCTCTCGCTCCCTCTCTTGCAGCACCCGAGACCGAATGGAGGAGCAAGTGTACGGGAAGTTCCTGCGCCACGACACAGATCACATTTATCGCTCTCGCCCTGAGAGACCCGGAGAACCAAACCGTTCCCATCGTGCCTTGAAGCAGCCTCTGCTCACGCGCTTCTCCCAGGGAGAAGGCAGAATGGCAGTAGCTCGCCACGTTATACCACAGGGTGCACACTCTGCAGCTTTCAAGCCCAGCTCTGCGTTAGCTCACCCCTGCAATTTTGCACCGCCCACGCAAATTTGAGTTGTCACTGGTTGTTGCAGCGTTTGGCTTTGGTGAGGACAGCGTGTGTTTGTCAGCAGTTGGTGTAGGGTGGAATCTTGAGGAGAAAGTGATATTTCCGTGCCAGAACTGGTTGGTGTTTGCCTGGTATTGTGGTAGTTGTTCCCGCAGGTGATCAGTGCTGGAGTGTTATTGCAGGATGAGGGGATTTTGAAGGCTTGTCTGTGAGATGCACTAGAGGCAGCAGTTGCAAA